>NC_066580.1:473651140-473773640 GCF_024323335.1 Lathyrus oleraceus
ATTATTTTCCATAATTCATGATTTTTGCTTTGAAAAAAAATTCTAAACCTAACTTCCCAAATATTAAATTTACTATCATTGAAAAGTAGTGGTGTGTTTAAAAAATACCTCTCGTCGGAAGTCAGCTTCCTCGTGAGACGATTAGTCTTTAAACAAGTGTTAGACTCTAATGCCACTTGATGGACTTAAGACTTCACACACAAGAAGAGGAGTGAATTGTGTGGTTCAGAAAAAAGTAATTTTGAAAAACTTTCGAAAGTAAAATCAGAGTTTAAAAACATTTTAAATAATTAGTATTGAAAAAAATAATTTGTAAAAAGTAAATAGTAGAAAAATAAAGAGCTAAGGGAAAGAGATGAACACCATGATGTATAGTGGTTTGGTCAAACAAGAAAGCGACCTATTTTTATCCCTAAGAATTGATTTTGAGAGTATCCAATAAATATTGAGAGCTTTTAATAGGAAAGACTTTCGGACCCCCTTATACAAGGAAAGATAGTTGACCTCCAACCAAATAATACAAGACTTCAAAATATAGCAATTTGAGTCTTCTCTTCCAAACGGCAGATTGAAGCGGTTAGTCTTGTTTCCACACGGTAGATTGAAGCGGTTAGTCTTCTTCACATAACCAAGAATCTTGGAGCGGTTAGTCTTCAAGTTTCTTAAAACTTGTAAGCTTTTGTCACGGGCTAAGCTCATGAATCTTAAAATTTGGTTTTACACGGGCTAACTAATACCCTATGAGATTTTAATATCGGGCTAGTCTCGAACCTTATCCAAAATTTTATCAAGGGCTAAGCTTTAATTTAATCTTGGTTTTATATTGGACTGACCAAGAACCTATGAGATTTTAATATGGATTGATCTCGAACTTAAATTAGGGTTTGATCACACAATCCGCAAGCCAAAGCTTTTATGGTTTTAGCTTCTAACACAAACAATAATCCCTAACCGGATAATATTCAACCAAGTTGTATCCAAAAGATCCCTTCATGAATTTACTATTCTACCTTTACAGAATTACAACTTATTCTCACTCACGAAATAACTTTCTTGCATAAGCACTCCGACAATAATTTTAGTGAGAGAAAGTAAAGAAAAAAGAGTGAGTGAGAGAGATAGACAAATAGGTAGATAGATAGATAGATAGATAGATAGATAGAGAGAGAGAGAGAGAGAGAGAGAGAGAGAGAGAGAGAGAGAGAGAGAGAGAGAGAGTCAAAACACGACTCTGGATGAAATGAAATTAGGGAATGAACCTCTATTTATTGGCTCAAAAAGGAATTTCAAATAAATGCATTTTATGATAATATAATATTGACACATGTTTACAATCGATTAGAAGTTTGAAATATAATCGATTGTAAGTTTAAAAAAGGAAGGAAAATATATCTATCTGTTGTACATCATTAAGGCGTAGTCCTAATCGATTGGGACTCAATTTTGAACTGTGCTAATAGATTGAACTAAAGTGCTAATCTATTAGATAAATCAAAATTTTGCTTATAGCTATTTTGACAGCCCACAATTCATCTGGCACAACTTCAAGATATTTTTGAAGATATTTTCTTATAAAAAAAACAATTTGAAAAAATATTTGTGTATGTGCGCGCCCGCGCTTTAGCCATACACTTTTACAATAAAGCCTTTATGCTATATAATTGGTTCATTCACTACTAATTTAGGAAGGTCGTTAGCACTTCAAGACTTTGCTATATGCATACTCTTTCGTAGACACATGCATGAGTAGCTTGAGATGAGACTTCAGTTATATTTCATTTGATTGTCATCATCGGATAGTCAAGTCCATCAAACTATAGTACTTAGGTTTGCATCTTTATCCGCTTAGCCGCTTATGCATGACTTGTCATAAGACATTAGTTGTCATAATCAAGAATTGATGTCCTTATTAAAAGAATACCACCTACAAAATAAGATTCTACAATAATTAATCTCATAGTTTCGAGCTTTGCCAAAGGTAAATAAACTTCATCATAATCTAGGTCTACTTTCTGCATAAAACCTCTAATAACTAATCTTAGGTTTGACTATCTCTAACTTCGGCTTCATTTTAAAAACCCACTTCACATCTATATCTCTCATGTTTGATGGCAACTTTTTAAGCCGCCAAGTATTATTTTTCTCCATGGCCTTCAATCCTTCCACCATTGCATCCCTTCACACTTTTTCATGGGTTATTGGTTTTACATTAGCAAATAGAGAAAAATGCAGAAAATCTCATTCATCATTTACTTCATTGTGACGAAGAACTACATGATTTTCCAACCTTGTTGACACAAACCTTTGCCTTTTTGAAGTTCTTATTTCCTGAATTGATTATGTACATGGTAATCCAATCATCCCTTTATCTTTTTCTTCTTGTTCCTGATCAATCAATAGTGGAACATTTAGTTGTACACCTTTCCTTTTTACTCCAATTCCAAGATTTTGGCTCACACAATCACATATCTACTTACTAGAATTGTGTGTTTAATTGAATTGTATAGTCTATAAAAACCTATTTCATGATACCATAATAATATCGTAGGTTCACACCTATCATCCAGTTTCTTCCTTCTTGTCTCAAGTACATCTCTGTAGTACAAAGAGTCAAATACTCTTAATATAGAGACGCATATAAATGTTTGAAAGGTATGTTCTTTGCCAATGGCGATGTCAACACCAATTCTTGATTCTTGTCAAACATTTCCAGTGCATTATTCTTCATAATCATTGAGTTGCCTTTAATACAAGTTGCATCAAGGTGAACATGAAACAATGTCTTTTGATCTTTTTTCTTCAGTTCCTTAAATGTTGCTCGTTGAACTTCTGGTGGATTCTGAATCAATGGTTGTACACCTTCAATTACAAATTCACTCACATCTTAAACATTGAAGAGGACTTTCATTTGTTTACATTGCTTGTCCCAATTTTTATCATCAAGAATTGATAAATTTGTTAGAAAATTGTTGATTTCCACCTAGCTACAATCACTATTTTCTACCAATTGAACCGAGCTCACTGATACCAGTTTTTCAGATTTAGTATATTAATTAAAGAGAGCAAAAATGAGTGCACACATGTATTATTATTCAATCATATAGAATATTTGTAGGTTAGCTAGCAAAACAATAAAACTAACTAAAACAGTCTAACTGTTGACTAACAGAAAATAACTAACTTGAATTAAGGCTCAACAACTTTTGTTTAAAGCACTTATAACACATTTTCAATTCAAAGTTTTTAAACATAATTTTTAATTTGAAACAAGTAAATACATCTTAACATAAATTACTCAGAAACTTTAGTTTTTGGATGCTACATTTGGATTATACAAAAAAAAAAATCAACAGCAATTTTTTTATTTCAGTTTATTTTGTAAAAACATTTGTATTTATATTTTTTTAAATATGCATTTTGTTTTTACTAACAAGAGGGTCTAAGCTCAGGAAAAAAGAACTATGCTGAAATTAATATAGAGATCCCCATTTCACAAGCAAACAAATTAAACACTGCATTTTAACCGAAATTTATGGCACACAAATTAAATCAAGTTCGTCCATCTTGTAAATGTTCAGGAAAAGTCAAGAACGTTTGAACTAAGTCATTTGCACAATCTAACAATTAATCATATTAATCTCAACAAGACATATTCATAGTCCACTTGACACTTGTATGACTAGTTCCTATGTCATTCTCAATTTTCCAATTGCGCGATGATGCTCGCAAACACCTGGTATCCTTGTGACATGTCTGAAAAAAGACAATACTCATTCTGAGCATGGTAAGTTGCCATCAGACCTGAACATAACATGAAATATGAGTTAATATTTTTATTACTTCCAAATTATATATATACATAAGTTTGTTCTTAGGCAGAACCATACCATAGCCAACACACTGAACATCAAAACCTTCATCCTGTGACAGAGAAAAGAAGTTAAGAAATGAGTAATACAAAAGCTTTCATGGATGACAATGGGAATATATCTTCACCTGAAGTTCCCGAATGAGAGGCAAACTCCCAGTAATTGAGAAAGGCTTTACATTTCCAACTATTTCTTCAGTTGCTTTGCATAAAACATGGAAACCTCTCGAATTGAGATCACAGGCAACTCCAGAACTAGCCTCATCAAAAGTTAGAGTAAGGCTGTAAAAGAGGAGCCAGGGAACCATAAGTAGTTGCAAAAAATCGATAAAGAAAAAAAACTAAATCAAGAGATGAAAACAAATTATCAAGTCGTTAAATATTCGAAAGTAAAACAAACTGTTTATTAACTCTAAATCTAGAGAAGTCAAAACTGAATTTCTTCGAAAGTTGTCAAAACTCTTGAGCAGGGCAGACTTCTTTGTTAAGTAAGGATAGAAGCCTCACCTCCCCCTTAAGCCTTCATCTGGTAGGACATATTTTGAAACTGGACCCCGAGATTCTAGCTTCTGTACATTCTCATTAATGTCATCCACATATTCTTGCAGCTTCTTCATTACATCCTTCACACTGAAAAAGTCATTAGAGCATTGGGCATGAAAATTCATATAAAAACAGAACTCTTTCACATGTTTGCTTCTATCTGTGTATTTAGCAATTGCAAGAAAGTAATGAAATAGAAAAGCAAAAAGTTAGCCGAAAGCTTCCAAAATATTGATATATGGCCACAATATATATAAGATGTAACTTACTTGTAGAATGGAGTTAATCTGCAACAAACAAACACACAATATCTCAGTAAAGCCGCATCATTGATAACAAATAGCCTTGAGTAATTCTAAGGAGGAGAATAAACCTGACATCTCCTGAAATGTTGCATTCCCCTGGAATTTGGTTGATTCCACCTTCAGGATCTGCAGTAGGGAATGCATTGATAACAATTGAGGGTTTCATTTTCATTAAAATAACTATGAAAATAATACTTAGTTAGACCCCAAAACTTACCACTCCATTGAGTTGGTTTCATGGTCGAAGGGGTTGCGAACCCATAAACCTGTTCCTGTGGATGAGGTGGGAAGTCCTTGTAAAACTTCAGCTGGATTTCCTTTATGGCATCCATGGCTAGCTCCAGAGCATTTATAGCCTACAGGTAACCAAATATATAAGATGATTTTACAACTACAATACTTAGCAGTCAAAACAACCTCTTGCTTGGAGATTGGGCATCATATTGGTCTTCCTTAATTCAACAAACTCATGGATACTCCTAAAATGGGAAAATTGTTTACTTGATTGGTTAAGGAAACCCTCGGCATAAACATAAACATTCATAGACATAGAAAATATTTATATATTAATCTAGGAAAGTTTGTATAAGAAGAAACCATAGAAGAGGAAACTAAACATCTAAAACAAAAAAAAAAACTCCCCTACATAAATGATACTTTCCAACACTCCTCCTCAAGTTGTATGCACCAAGCTTGTTACAAATGAATTAAATCTGATCACTAGAGTGGCCGAATTAAAGAGCAATTTCTTGAGATAGAATTTTTTCCCTGATTAAATGATAATTGATTTCCTACTATAACAATTTCTTGAGCAGGAGATTAAGACATACATTTTTCATTCTTTCACCTAAAAGTCGTGGATACAATCATAATTACATGCAGATCTTAGACAGAATCCAGTACGTGTGTTCATATGCATTTTACAGGCGCTCAGAGGATCGGGACTAAAGTCTATGTGATTATTATTAAGATAGCATTTAGCAGATGGATCAAAACAAGACAGAGCATATCATATGATCCTCCTATGAGTATATTCTATTTGATACGTATTAAAAACATATCAGAACATTACAAAATGTTAAAAAAGAGAATTCCCAAGAAAAGGTAGAGCCAAATGGGGTAAATTAACAGTCCATGTGTTTGTCAAACACTGCCACAGTTTACAATCACATCACAGTGAAGACATCATTACATGAAAAATCATAATAAAACTACAGAAAAATTTGTAAGAGCATACCTTGTGAGGCAACCCGCTGTGAAAAAGTTTCCCAGTGACATGAAGTTTCCAAGGTATCATACCACCAGTTCCAATACACGGTTGTTTATCAGCCACATCGATCCAAAACCTGAGCAAAAACTGAACAAGTTAAATCCTACAAATATATTATAATTGGGATTGAAACAGCTACTGTAACAACCAACCAAAATAAAGTTCTGCATAATAAAGCAACGGCACTTGACATAACACAGACAAACAGATACCAGCAATAATAATGTAAGAAAATATAAATGATTGAATACAAGCACAGGCATCAGTGTCTTGCTTTGGACACTGAACACCCGAACATCCAAACACACATTCAATCCGAAGTGTTGATGCTTCTAAGATTCTACATAAATACATAGATAGAGAGATTTTCAACTGAATAATGACTTACAGAGGACCTTCCTTTAGCTTATTGAGAAGACCATCTTGAACAAGTGCATCAATACCAACTCCAGTAATCGCAGAACTCTCTTCATTCGCTATAAAAACCGCAACAACAGTTGATTTCAAATTCGGCTTAGTTTCACCAAGCTTCCGCATGAGTTCAGTAACAAGTGCAACATGTCCCAAACAATCAGTAGTTCCACGACCCCTAAGCTTATCACCATCGATACTCAAAGTAAACGGATCAAAATCCTTCACATGAACACGAAATTCAACACATTTAATATAAAATTATACATAAATTGATGTGCAATAAAATGAAAGTGATATAGAAATACCCAATTGTTAGGGTTTGCAGTGACAACATCCATGTGGCAGCCAACAAAGGAGAGGATCTTGCCGGGAACGGTTCCAGGGTACTCGACGATGAGGTTACCTCTGCCGGGGAAATAGGTGACATGGTTGAGGATTAAGGGACCGCCGCCGGTGGTGGTGCTGAAGGGTAAGAGTGAGTTTAACAAGTGGTTGACTACTCTGTCCTCTTCGGGAATGAGTTCGGGTGGATTGTTCTGGACGTGTCTGGATTCAGCGATGAGATTGGAGAGAAGGGATAGGAATGAATCTCTCTCTAAGTTCCCTAATGATTCAACCAATTTCGTGGATGTAGCCATTGAATGGATTTCGAAACTCTTGTTCTTTCGCTTCTGCGTTCTGTTATCTTTGCTTCAGACTTGGAAGTTATCTTTTTGGATAGGACAGGACATGCCTTTTTTTTTTAATCCGATTAACAGCACTTTTGCTTCAATCGTATCTACACATTTTTTTCATGCATTTTCTCATTTTCATTTTAACTTTCTCTCTCTTAATTTTCTTTTTCCTATTTTATCTTTTAAATATAAATAATAAATTCAAAATCTCTTTTTAATTTAAGGAAGAAGAATACTAAAAAATATTAAACTTTTAAAATATAAAATTTAATCTCAAAATAAAAACAAAATTATTTTATAATTATTAAAAAAATTATTCATAATTTAGATAATTATTGTTTATTTTATAATTCAATAATGGTGCATAAAATCAACTTTTTATTTTATGGATCATTATTAAAACAATATTTATTTTATTTTAATCAACATCCATCTTATTTGAGAGACAAAATTCTTAATTTTTAAAAATAATTTTTTTTTCTTTCTCCATGTCACAGAGTCGCTTATCTTTTTCTTTTCTTTTCATATAACTATTTAATACAATTGCATTTATATGATCATTGTTCATTTTATAATTAAGTGACATATTTTAAATTGATGTGTATTTAAAAATATTTTATATTGTATCAAATTGAATATCACTCAATAATGATGCACACTACTAACTTTCCATCTTACGAGTTAGTATCAAAATAAATTTATTTTATTTTAATCAACCATTCTCTTTAATTGAGAAATGAATTCTTTATTTTTAAATATGATTTTTTTTTAATTTTAAACTAGTAAAGGACCCGTGCGTTCGCACGGGTCGCGCAAGTGCAATAATTTATTTTAAAAAAATTAAAATATAATATATTATATATATATATATATATATATATATGGTTGGATCAACGTACACAAATTTATTGCATAAGAGTTTTTTTTAATGTAATGGATGTTAAATGATCAATAAATGGGTTCAAAAAATTTTCACAAATAACTTTTTCCAGTTTGGGACATAATAAAGTAAAACATTATTAATTTATAGTAATATAATTTGCTTAATTTTTTTGTATACTATATTAAGAAAATAATCAAAAAATATAATACAAAAATATTTTTATAATTTATTGATATATTGATATATAATAAATATTCCATTGTTAATGTTATGAATAAACATTCCATTTATCATTGAGATTTTGGACATAAGAAATAAAAATATATTTATTTAGTAATAGATGAAATTTTCCAATCTGTTACTAATTTGAGGTATAAAAGCGCAAATATTAACTTTTATAATAAATGATTATTTAACCAAAATACATAAACCAGGTAAAAGAAATACCAGAACCTCATTTGTTTTAAAATATAGTAATTAATACTACCAAATGTTGAAATTAATTGCAATTGATACATTATGGTTTAAATGCAACAAAAGATATTGAAACAAAAGCTTCACAATTTTAGTTAAAATTGTGAGAAATAAGTCCAGCAACAAAAATGATTTAACTTCGTACAATTCTTTGGTCCTTAAAAAACTGGGTTTATACAAAACCTGCCCGCAACCTTTTAGGAAGTGATGATTCAAAACCTGTCCGCAACCTTAAAAAACTACAATAATAACTAATTTGATTTCAGGATATTGATTTCATTTTGGAATGATAAGATTGCAACAACAATAAAATAACGGTAATATTTTTTAGTAGTATAAATAGGTAATTTATTTTATCACATTTTCACTCACATCTAGTCTAAATTTGACCAATTTATTTTATTTTATTTTAATTTTTTTGTGTACACATTTCATTTGAAAATGAATCTCAATCAACATAACACATGCTCCAATTTTATGCAAAATGATGGAAGTCTTCTTTGTATCCCAAATCAACAAAACACCCCATATTTTGGAAATCCACTTCTTATTCCAAATCCACACCATAATTCAAGATTTCAAAATTCTCTTTTTATCCCAAATCCATAAAATAATTCACCCATTGGAAATTACTCATATCATACATCACCTTACCCAATGAAAAACTCTCTTTTAATGTATTTTGATATATTTGAATCAATTTTTTAATTATATTTTATATAATATATAGTGGGATTTAGTGGGGCCCATTTTCTTAGTCCACTTTAATTATTTACAATCATTTTCTTATACAACTAAATGTATAAAGAATTGATATTCTTATTGATTTATTACAAATCATGCATAACATTAATTATCTTACGGCTGAATTATTTTAATACTCCACTAACCTAGCCAATAGAAAGGAGGCAGTTGACATAATTATTCATTTCAACCCTCAACTATATTTTGGCAAATAAATAATTTAAATATGTTGAGTTATAATACTATATATGATGACGTGAGATTGGTAAAAAGTATAGTTGCATGCTTAACTTAATCATTTCAAACAAACAATGTAGATTTTCCATTACCAATCAAAAGACAATTCACTGTATATGATAATTATACCTTATTTTTTTATAAATCCTTAATTCAGTTGAATGCAAGATTCAAACATTGCTCCAACATTTCTGAACTACCTGCAATTTTAATAATTATAGTAAATACGTACATTATGTATACCGAATTATAATAAAAATGTATTAAAATCAAAAGCAATAAAACTGTTTACAGTAAATAAAAATATAGTCTAATTTCTTCATGATCATAAATATTTAAAGAAAAATTCATTGAAATAAAAAATCAATAATAAATTAAAAGTTGAAATAAATGCTAATGACACAACATATATTTAAAATTTTATTTGATATATTTTTATATAATAAATAAATTAGTAATAAGTAAATGAATAATCAAATAGAATAGAATTTTAAGATGTTATTCTATATTTTTATTTACTGTAAACAGTTTTATTGCTTTTGATTTTAATACATTTTTATTATAATTCGGTATATAGAATGTACGTATTTACTATAATTATTCTGTTGAAAGGATAAAATATGTTAGTGCAAAGATAACAGCGGTATAAGATTCAATATGCTAGCGTGTTATTGCAAAATTACATCTATGTAAAATTCAATTAATAATAGATTGACATTGGAATGACCCTATATTATTGTTCATAATAAGTAACCGATTTTAATTTATAGAGTTTGGATCTCAATTAAATCAAATCAAATCAAATAATAAATATACTATTTAAATTTTAAAAATATTCTTATCATATATGGCGGGTAAATATCAATAATAATAATAACAATAATAATAATTAATTGGTAGGTAAATTAACAATAATATTAAATTACTCAATTAATATTAATCAACTATATTAAATAGTTATTTTTAATTTTAAAGTTATAATTTAATAACATATAATTATACAATTAAATATTCATTTTGTTATTTAAAGAAAATCAAGTAACGATAATATTTGGCAAAAAAAACTACAATAATAATTAATTTGATTTCAGAATATTGATTTCATTTTGGAATGATAAGATTGCAACAACAATAAAATAACGGTAATATTTTTTAGTAGTATAAATAGAGTTTAATACGAAATTACTTATAGGAACATGAAAGTAGTTGTATTATGGATTGTAATTAGGGTAATTAAGTAATTATGATGGTAATTAACTTTTATATATTTCAACTTCATACTTAATAACTTCATACTTAAACTCATTCTGGTGCTAAAAAGTTCATAAAATATATTTCAATATCAAATTTCCGAAAATTCTAATTAAGAAGATGGTTCTATCTTTAATTTCTTGGATGGTTTGGTGCCTGATAATTGTGTAGCGCCAGACGCTTCAAAATCAACTTCTTCACCCTTGTCAGCAATTACAACATCCTTAGCCGGAGTCATTAGAATAATTGATTCTGGATCATTTTCACCAAATGCAGATAATGTTTGCTTGCAATATAAAAAATTAATTGTCAGATATAAAATGAATTATAATAATACAATATTTATCATAGAAAATTATTATGTTAACAAATGAAGATACTTACTGCGGAAGTTTCCAAATTTTCTTTGTTAGGGACCAACTTTGCATATTCAATTTTAGACTGATTCTGCACATTGAAACATCGAATATTTATTATACTTGTTAAATGTTTAAATAATACATGAATTAAGTGAATATTATACGTCTTCTACTATGTAGTCATTTTCAATCTCTTTAACAAAGACTTCATCATCACAAAGCTTCCAAACAGACGCTTGGGAAAACGTTGGCTGCACCTTAACTCTAAAAGCCATTTTCTTATTCAACAGCATTTCAAGCTCATCAGGATAAACCATTGGATCATCTTCTTCATTCTAATGGAAAAATAAAATATCAACCATGAGTGATAATCTGAACTTTACAACTCGATAAACTATTAACATTTTAACTTATGTATAACAATGTACCTCCACCATAGAGTTATGCATAAATTCAGCAGTCATTCCAAGTATAGCAGCACATTCGGAATCCCAGAATACAAATCGATATTTTGATTCACCATTGCTAACATATATCTCAATCTTGTACCTATAGTATTTTAAACGAAGAAAATAATATGATCAATAACAAATCCATTACCAAATTTATTTGCAATTCATCTAGATTATATGTACCTTGGTATAGGCTGTTCGACTTTTTGCCCACATGAACATTCATAAGCTTTTTCAGGATTATGTGCCTTCGAAGAACACCTTGTGCAGCCATAATAAAACCATCCATACTTTGAGACAGCAAATTTCAATGTGGTTGCTACAGTAACACATAAAGTTTCCTAAAAGCAAATAAAAAATGATATTAATTTCAAAAAGCAAACAATATAATTGTAATAGTAAAGATAAATTCGGCTCTATAGTATTCAACATACATGTTTGATTTTGCAGAACTGACTTAAGGACATACATTTCGCATTATGAACAAACCTTTCTACTGGCGAATACTGAGAACCACCAGACCAATTAGAAAGAGATTTTGCAGATTGAGTAGGCTTCTCCTTCTGTTCATTAGTAGGCAACCTATAGAAATAAGATTGTTTTTGAAATTAAAAATCATGTATAATAATCTGAATATAAATAAATAAATAAAATCCATACTTAGACATAAAATCTTGAATTTCAGGGATGTCTTCATTTATCAACAATTTGGAACCACTCAATGCATTTGACACTGTAAATTGTATAATTAATATAAAAATTATTGAACGTATAATGAAAAATACAAATCAGCTATGTATTTATAAAGTCTGATAGTGTAATACCTTGGCCATCTTTTACCATTGCATAAGTGAGCAGAATTACAATAGCTCCATTGTTTTTAGGATCATTGTAGTAAGCCAAAAATTTTGATCCATAGATTTCCCATAAATTGCAATTTATGCAATTACCCCTATTTTGCAATATAAATAAACAATATTATATGATGGGATTCAGTGATGCAAAATATATAAATTTATCAAACACATAAGTTATGAAAATAATGTGCATTACTTCAAATCTTTCAGCACAACAGAAACAACAACTTTCTTCCCGGGAGTGTTGGATTGGATATGGTTTATCTCACTAACAGCACCAATAATATCTACATTAAAGTAAGGTTCATTATTGAATGTGTTTGCAAATATATAAGTTATATAAGTTATAATAGAATTTAAATTACCTTCCAGTCTATCGGTTTTGCATTTGCCTTGAAGTATCTCACCAAAATCTTTAAAGAAATATCCTTTAGGTGAAATATTTTGAAGTTCGATTGCCTTCATTGTGGTACCACCAAGAAACACAATTTTTTTTGAATGATCACATATCTTCCACTGAAAATCATTGTTATAGACACTGCCATTGTTTATAATGCAGGTCATATTCTCCTTAATGACCTCTTTCCATTTCAGTAAATGGTCATGACGAATAAGGACCTGAATCCGATCACCCTAACAAAATAAAAATAATCTTCTTTTTATATGTTATACAAAAAAGCATTTTGTTGTAATTACTAACTATCATGCAAAAATCTATACTTAAAAAAAGAAAAGCAATTTACCAAGGAATCCATAACAATCATCTCCAAATGTTCAATACCCTTATTGTTCACAACACTCCAAACATCCATTATTCGAACAGCAAGACGCCAAGTTTCTTTTGAGTCATTGATGTCTTTCACAGAATCAACCTTTCTACTCATTTTCACTGAAAAAAAATTCAAAAATTAATGTAACTGCAAATTTAGATGACTATAAAATTACAAACCTAATAACCTGGAAAAAAAGAGAGTATATAAATTTGATAGAAGTGTGTGACAAAATGCTGAAAAGGATCCAACCTTTGATGTTACACATATATAACATCGTTTTGATTCTATAATTATATGTTATTAAATTATAACTTTAAATTAAAAATAACTATTTAATATAGTTGATTAATATTAATTGAGTAATTTAATATTATTGTTAATTTACCTACCAATTAATTATTATTATTATTATTATTATTATTGATATTTACCCGCCATATATGATAAGAATATTTTTAAAATTTAAATAGTATATTTATTATTTGATTTGATTTGATTTAATTGAGATCCAAACTCTATAAATTAAAATCGGTTACTTATTATGAACAATAGATTGACATTGGAATGACCCTATATTATTGTTCATAATAAGTAACCGATTTTAATTTATAGAGTTTGGATCTCAATTAAATCAAATCAAATCAAATAATAAATATACTATTTAAATTTTAAAAATATTCTTATCATATATGGCGGATAAGTATCAATAATAATAATAACAATAATAATAATAATTAATTGGTAGGTAAATTAACAATAATATTAAATTACTCAATTAATATTAATCAACTATATTAAATAGTAATTTTTAATTTTAAAGTTATAATTTAATAACATATAATTATACAATTAAATATTTATTTTGTCATTTAAAGAAAATCAAATAACGATAATATTTGGCAAAAAAACTACAATAATAACTAATTTGATTTCAGAATATTGATTTCATTTTGGAATGATAAGATTGCAACAACAATAAAATAATGGTAATACTTTTTAGTAGTATAAATAGAGTTTAGTACGAAATTACTTATAGGAACATGAAAGTAGCTGTATTATGGATTGTAATTAGAGTAATTAAATAATTATGGTGGTAATTAACTTTTATATATTAAAAGTAGATTAACATATATATCTAAATATATTTATATCGTATTAAATAAATTTACCGTGTATTAAATAAATTTACCGTGTGTATCTTGTTAGTTTATTTTGTAAAACTAATATTGTCCCAACATCTTCCCGTAAAAATTCTATCATTTGAAAATTTGATAGGGCAAAAATCCAAAAAAAAAAAATGGCAGTCCAATGAGTCTAATCCATGTGGTTTCTACATTGCCTTTTGGTTATATAGTTTACATATTAATTATATATTTACATATTAACTTATTTTTTTATGTGTTAATAATAAATTAATAGTAAAGTCTGTTTAGATTTTATTTTTATATATTAATAATAAATTAAGAGATTAAAGGTTTCTTCACAATATAAAGTAGTTTTACATTATTATCCAATAAGAATTAATCATTTAATCATGTCAAACTATTAATTTAAAAATATTAAGGTAATTTGACCGAATACATGATGATTAATTAATAATGTAAAATCATTTTATATTGTCAGTGCATATCTTTTTTTCTCATAAATTAAAATTAAAATATATTTAAATTTTACTTATTTTACATATTAATTATAATTTTTTATTTAAATATGTTTAGATGGTATTAATAAATTAATAAAATATATGTTTAAATATGAATATGTAATTTTAAAAAATAATGATACATTTTGATAATAAATTTTTAAATAAAATTCGCACCCCTAAAGTTAGATCTAATTATTATTCAAACATATTTAAATAATAAATTAAAATTAATTTTATATTATAATTTATTATTAAATATAATTAAATAATATTTAAATTTAACTTTAATATATTTGAACATTCATTGAATGAATAATTATATTCATATATCTAATAATAAAATATGTGTTTACATAATCAAATATATTCAAATACATAGTATTTGAATATATTTGGATGTGTTTTGTAAATTATTTAGACATGTGAATTTTATTTAAATGTATTTAAACAAAATGTGTTTGAATAATTCACACAGTTAAAAAATCATATTTTGTTTTGGAAAGAAATGTTTAGTTTAGTATTATTTTTGTTTAGAATGAAATAAGGTGTTTAAGTTATTTATTTGGAAAATTAATACTGAACTTCAAAATACCTCAGTTAGTCCATGATTGCTTTGTGACACCTCATATCCTAGGTATTTTAGCATTTTTTTAAACACATGTGATTTGTGAAGGATAAGTAAATCTCATCCATTTAATTATCATGAAGATACAATTGGCTTAGTGAAAGAGGCATCCGTTTTGTACAAGGGGGATGTGGGGTCAACTCCAATTGGAAGCATAATTTATTTTTTATGTATATTTTTAAATCTAAATTTTTAAGTTTAAAATAATTTAAAAAGAAAATGAAGTGTAATAAAAATAATTCAAAATAATAAAGCACGTTAGTTAGTATTGTTTGAATTTAAAAAAATGAAAAAATAAAAAGAAATTTTAGCATGTCAGCTAGATATTTTTGCTCTGCATGTCAGGTAGATATTTTTGCTCAATCAGATTCTTACAAAATTTAAAATGACAGAATTTTCAAGTAGCAAGATTGATTTTACAAAAAAAAAATTCAAGGAAAAAGCAAAAGTCACATATATGATCGGGGCAAAAGTGCTATTAATCCTTTTTATTTTATTTTGTCTTCCCACTACATATGTATTTGACACCTTTCGATTTTCTCTAACATCCAAAATACCCTTGTCAATTTTTTTAGTTAAAAGTAACATAAGATAAATCGGGTAATATAAGCAAAATATTCAGTATAAAAGTAAAAAATAGATAGGTTGTTCTAAATGTTCGATATGATTTTTTACTTGTTTTTATAAAAAAATCGATGTGTGGAAAATATATCGATTTAAAAGAAATATGGTTTATCGGATTTTTCCCAAAATATTGAAAAATCTGGTAGTGTAAAATCACTGATTTTTTAAAAGCTCGTGCATTTAGTGGATATTTAGCAAGGCTATGAAATGTCCATTTATTTAAATTTCCACAATTGAGATTTTTTCGATAGTGTTTTACAGCTATGATTGCACAAACAATTTTGTGTTGTCCACCATAATGAATCCAAACTTGTATAAATATGGATCATATGTTGTTAAAAAATATTTTAGGATGTCTCAATATTCGTATATCATAATTGTGTACTTCAACAACGTGAAACCTCCTATTGATTTTTGGCTCACCGAGGACACCACTAGTCTCTTTGTTCTTAGATCCAAAATGGATAATCTGTTACCCCCACATCGACAATAGAAAGACGAGTATGATAGAGTTTCGTGGACCATCAATTGATAATGAATGAAAGGTGAAATACATCAACATTGAGCTGAAAAGAGTTTGTTTCGGAAGTCCAGAAGTTGAAAAATCGTTTCGGAAGCCAAAGTTTGCAGCTGAAATTAGGTCTGCCACAAGGGGTCATGTTGAGGATCACAGTCGTGTTAAGCAACACGATCATCCTATTCTCTTCTCATATATTTACTACTAGGGGGCTTCAAGGGCTAACATGACCCATGTCAACTGACATAGTCAGTCTCTGTTAGCCACAAGTCTTTTGTCCCGAGACTTTACTCGAACGCGTAATTTTTCGTCTTTTTCACTTCAATCTTGTCTGACATTTTCCTATTAACTGAAAACAACAAAAACACACAAACGCATAAAAATGAAACGAAACGACAAAAACATACAATAAAACAAGAATAACATAAGCTAAAAATACGCTTCAATAATCACTTATTAGATACCCGTTTGGTTATATTTCATTTTATTCTTTTATCCTATTTATATATGTAAGCTCACATTTATAAGCTTCGATGTATCTTAGGCATACAATTACCCAATATAGATACAATTACTAAAAGTCTGAATTGTTTGTTCCTTTGTGATTATTAACATTAACAACAAAAATAGGGCACAAACAACGTAATTGACACCCGACACAAAAATTCAGAGGTGTTGTCAGAAATATTTTGTACACCCCGCTACTACAATCAACTCTCCACATCGCCTTGCAGGCCTCCAGAATTCAGGGTGTTGTCGGAAACACTTTGTATGCGCAAATACATCAATCAATTCCCCTTTAGTTAGTTGGAGTTTGTTAGAGGATTAACTATCTTTGTTTTGGTTAACTAACTAACTCTCCCATCTCTGCTCATATATAAGTTTGTATTATGCCAATTCTAGCCAATGAAAAATTTCAGATTTACACTCATTCATTTCTTTTCTCTAATTTGTTCATGAGCTTTATATACTCCATTTGTCCCAAATTATACGTCACTTTGTCAAAAATATTTATCTCAAATTATAAGTCACTTTACAATTCCAATGTAACATTAATGACTTTTTCTCAACATACCCTCTATCATTTATTACTATTTCTTCTTACAATTCTTTAAATTTCTCTTTCATCTATAATAAACGAAGGGCAATATTGTAAAGTCATGCATAAGTTGTCTTGGACGTAGGGGGTATTAAGTGTAAGAGATTTTCAAAATATTGTTTTGAGGTTTATATTTCTATAACAATCTATATAAATTGGAAGCAACACTTTTACATTTTGTGTCAATGGCTTGGTGGAAATGAGTGTTTGTTTTACTAACGGTAATGAATTTTTGATTCAAAATGAAAGGATACAAGGCTTGAACCCGCGACCTGAAGGTTGCAAAACACACTTATTCTACCGAACCAATGCAATATTTAAAAATATATTTGAATGCTGAAAGAATATATTCATTCATTATGTAAGTGCAGAATTGAATCTAAAAGATATTTCTCTTCATCAAGTGACATAAACTTCTCTATAAATAGAGACACTTGGAAATCAGAAAGGACACAAAAATAGAAATATACACATCCATTTTTTTACCATTTCAATTATTCTAAAATCATCTTTTACTTCATTAATGCATGAGTGAAGTGAAGAAAACATTTTTCTGTAACATATTATCAAAAGATAGGCATAGTGTGTTTGTGCAATTCACATTAAGATATTCAAAGTATTCTGAAGGGAATTCGCCGTTAATCCTTATTGCATCCGATATATAATAATTGGTAGGGGTGAATTGAACCTAAAGGTTAGTGTGAAATTCACACGCTTTGAATTTTCAAGTGCAATCTTCATCAACACCTTCTTTGTTCTAGTGCTACTACATATTTCCAACAATACTATATCCAACAATCTTTAGGTTCAAGTGTTACTTAATCAATGGCGGAATCACTCAAAGAAATGACATCTAATTTTGTGAAATTGGATAAGTTTGATGGAGGTAACTTTATTCGTTGGCAGAAAAAGATAAATATTTTGCTTACAACTTTGAAAGTGGTATATGTTATGAATACAACAAGACCAATAGAAATAGAAGAAGAAATAATCGCTGAAACAAGAGAGAGGCAAAAATGAGATAATGATGATTACATTTGCATGGGCCATATTCTAAACGGTATGTCAAATTCCTTGTTCGATATTTATCAAAGCAGTCAATCCGCAAAAGATTTGTGGGATAAACTAGAGTCAAGATACATGCAAGAAGATGCTACAAGTAAGAAATTTCTTGTTTCCCATTTCAATAATTATAAAATGGTAGATAATAGACCCGTTATGGAACAATTACATGGAATTGAACATATTCTTAATAATTACAAACAACACAAAATGCACATGGATGAAACCATCTGTGTGTCTTTCATAATAGACAACTCCCACCTTATGGATGAAACCATCAGTGTGTCTTTCATAATAGACAACTCCCACCTTCATGGAAGGATATAAAAAGGATCCTCAAACATAAAAAGGAAGATATATCTCTTGAACAATTGGGTAATCACCTTTGGTTAGAAGAAGAGTATCACAAAGAAGAAGATACTAAAGACCAATTTACTCATGAGAAAATACATGTTGTGGAAGATGGAAAATCTAACAAGTCCAATGATAATATGGACATAGATGATGAAAAAGTTCATGACAATAATGGAAATGGACAAAGAAAAGAAAAAGAGGATGTTGCTTTCATTGTGGCAAACCAGGACATTTTAAAAGTGAATATAGGTTCTTGAAAAATATGAACAAAGAGAAGAACTCAAGTGTACGAAATAACCATCTTGTTGCATAGAAGTAACTTCTAGAAATTACTCACTTTTAAGAATATATATTCGGTGTTGAAAATTTTATATTTAAGTGCGTTGTATGTAATAAACTGTGGATTTATTTGGTTTATATAATTTATTGTGTAGTATATTTATATGAAAGTGGATTTGTATTTATTTACAAAGAAATTGAATATGAAATTTGGTTGTTATATATATTTCATAAATATTAATCATAAAGTATTGAATTTGTCTTTAATAAAAGTTGTGATAAAAAAATACTTATAATAAGTTTAATATGATTGGACTAATATCATTTAATTTATCTTTCAAATGGAAAATATTGTTTTCTTTATTTGATTAAATCCATTTAAGTGTTATTACTTAAAATCCAATCTTATTTAAAGTATAATGATTGATATGTGTTTATGATTACATGATTGAATGCATGATAAAATATTGAATATGATAAAATATATTATCATGATTGTTTAAGATATATAAATTTGATAATCATGTTTATTATGGTTGTTTTACATGCTTATTATATTAATATGTTATGTGCATGTTGAAAGAAAAGTGAAACTTTAAATCATATTACTTGTTATTAAATGGTTTAATAATAAATGTTGAATAATTTAAAATGTTAGTATGAGATAAAAAGTAATTGAATGACTATATTCTCATGGTTGTGTGATAGTTGGTTAAACTATCAAAAATAATAAGAGGCATAGTCATTTGTGTGTTTGAATAATAAAAAATTAATAAAATGGAAATATCTTGTAATTATTTGACGAAATAATTGACAAGGATATGATGTTGAAGACATCATGTAGGGATGTGATATAAACACATATCTAATTAATCACCAATGATGGAAATTCAACTCACACTTGATTAATGTCAAGTCTTGAGTTCAAGGATAAAAGTATATTATTAGAGTGATTGAAGTACTTGACAGAAGATACATTCTAAAGGAGTAAAAGTACTTGGACCATAAGAATAAATTTGGTAGGATGATGTTTTTCTCTTAATAGACATATAATATATATTTGTTGGAATGCATGATTATTAGTGCATTTCTGATTATAATCTACCTATACGAGAATGAAGTGGGATCACTTCATAGAGTTAAAGGGTTTTACTCTTAAATTCTCATGAAAAAGATATGTGACACAAGACCGTATTAAATGTGTCAGATTTTATAATTCTTTTGATATTATCGAGATTTTATGTGTGAATTGTACACGTTTGTTCTAATGAATAATTGATTCAAAGCTTCTATACCAATCTATTCGGAGATGAGTGAAATCTTAACTTGCTAAGTAATGGTTCAAATCATAAGCTACTATTATTTGAAACCATGATATTTCAAGAAATATGAGATTTAGTTATATTTTATAAATGATAGGGGATAGTAAGAGATTTTCAAAATATTGTTTTGAAGTTTATATTTCTATAACAACCTATATAAATTGGAAGTAACACTTTTACATTCTACGTAAAAGGCTTGGTGGAAATGAGTGTTTGTCATAATAGAAAGGTGTTGGGATTGAATCTTGTATGAGACATTTTTAAACCCGCAACCTAACCAATTCCACTGAACCAACGCAATATTTATGAACATATTTGAATGCTGAAAGAACATATCTGTGAATTGAACCTAAATGTTAGTGTGAAATTTACACGCTTTGCATTTACAAGTGCAATCTGCATCACCACCTTCCTTGTTCTAGTGTTGGCTACATATTTTCAGCAACACTATATCCAACATTCCATTAGATCCTTTAACGACATAAACAATTGCTTTTGAATTGGTTGTTGATCTGATTGTAAAGCGTTGTTTCCTTGTTGTCTGACTCGAATCTAACTATTTGAACTTGATTCAGTTTTTTGATACAAAGGAGAAAAACCTTAAAACTCAATGAGAGAAGTCAGGGAAGAAGATCACATGCGACTAACTAGGTTCAGGCAAGCAAAATTGATTTTTACCATAGGACCAATAATATGGTTGTCCATATGTTACTCCATCATGCTCTCCAAAGAGATAATTATGTTCGGATTGAGGAGAGTCCTCTTGAAGTTTTAACCTAATCAAAATATGAAATGGGTTTCATCGAATAATAAATTTGATTATTTTCAAAATAAAAAAGCGAGTGGAGGTAACATCTCCCTACTTTTTAACTGATATTCATTGCTGATAAATTAGTACGTCCATCTGTAAGACCCCAATTTTTGCCCTAAGATCCCTCATGGCATCATATCATATCATATCATTGCCTCAAGGATCATTGTGCACCTTTGCCTCCTTCCCAGTGGGTGGGTCATCTTTTGAGAGTGATTTCTTAATTACCAAGCATGTTCAGCATTTGTATATCAGTGCTTTTCATTTGTTTATTAACCCAAAAGTACAAAAATATTGTCATCTAACCTTGTTACTTGCAGCTGAAGCAATCAACAGTCAATCAGTCAGGCAAGTCATTGAGCAATAGATGGTGGCCATTCTGAAGAATTTGGGCACCATGATCATTCATAAGAGTTCATATGGGTTGTGACATCATTTGGAATCAAAGTCTCAAGTGGTAGAGGCTTGAAATTCATCAAAGCATGGTTCAGTCAACCAAAACCCTAGCAAAGTCAACTGTGCATTTAATCAGGGATTTGAGGGTGTGAGATGGTTGGAAAGGTCTCATTCATGTCTATACAAGCCTCATATAACATGTCAAACATCATCATTGATGAATTGGAAGTCAGACAAAAAGTTTCCCAAAATAGCAAGGACCTGTAATTTTCAACTGCCAAAAATGGAAAGTTCTTCTCCTCAAATTTACATGTCCATGCAAGCTTCAAATCAAATTTTGTCCAACATGAAAGTTGAAGATCTTGCTCTCATCTTTCCAAAAAGTCCAAGAACACTCATTTCTCATTTATGGTTGGCAAGTTATGATCAAATCATTTTCAAGAAAAGTTGAACTTCAAAGTGGCATAACTCTTGAACCATTTGGCCAATTTGGGTGATTCTTTTTGGAGCAAATCCCATTTGACATGAGCTATCATAATGCATCATTACATTTCATCAAAAATCATCACATAAAAAGGTCATTTTTCAAGTGAACCATTTAAATTTTGGTGGGAAAAATAGTGAATTTGAAAAATACTCATGATTTTCATGCCAAACCACTTCCAATAGCTTCTAAACAGAAAATTGGGTTTGCTTCAAAAGAGTTTCTACTGTTCCATTGGCTGCACAAGCATAAGGGCATTTTGGCCAACTTGACATAAAGCTCATTTTCACTAATCCATTTCATTTGTTACTAATCATGTTTAACAGGTGATTAACAAGGACTATATAGTCCTAATCATAACAGAAAATTGGGATCCACAATCACAATTTCAGATCTAACAGAAAATTCATCAAAATTCTCTCAATTTCTCTCACACTTTTTTCACTTGGATTCCTCAAATTCTTCATTCTTTTGGCTTGTGCTTGCATCAATCCTCATCTGCATATGCTAGTGAAGAACTGTTGAAGAAAAATCGTGGCAAAACTTGAAGATTCTTGACTGTTGCACTTGGAGCATATTCATGGCATTTTAAAATTCCTTCGAGCTGGAGCATAATTGAGCTCGAGAACATACTTTATTCATCTCCTGAATCATCATCAAGTATCTGTTTCTACATTTCGAGCCTTAAATCCAACAAAAGCAACAACTGCACCTTCAAGAGGTTGGATCTCGAATCTTTTAATTGCTAGAATTAGGTTATGGCTTTTGTAGATCCTAGTTCAGAGATCACAATGCAATTCGAATCGTGCGTTTTCATTAAGAATTGATGAAGAAATCTGGATTTTAATGTTTGATGTTAAAACTTACTTTGATTGATTCATGTTGTATAGTTAGAATTAGAACAAATTAGGTTTGTATTGTTGTTGTGCATGATGAGACGAGTTGAACAGTATATCATTTGTTGATTTTGGTAACAACTTGTTCATCATCTGGAAATCCTGAAGAACACGATGAAGAACTTTTGAAATCCATTCCAGATTCGTGTTTGATTTGTTTCTTGTGGCTTTGCATGTGTTTTCGGTGTTTTTGCGCCATGAAGCGAATCACAGCGCGCCACGCATGCTAAGTGAAACGCGGCGTTTCACTTAGTGATTCCATAATTACGGATTTGCCACTGCGTCCATTTAATTCATCTTATTTCATTTTTCTTTTCAATGTTTATTTCATTTCATCATCAAACTTCAAAAAACCATAAATAATTCATGGAGCATCCAAATTGGTTGGGAATTTTTGCATTCATCTCCATTTTTCATCTAGTTTTTTATAGGCATGATAACAAAAGTTGTGCACGGCTGGTTTTTATTTTGGTCTAATGTCTTTGTTCATGTATGCTTTTTGCCTATTGTTTTGCCATTTCATTCATGAAATCTTGATGCTTGCTCCAAAATGCTTGAAATTTTATATGCATGATCTTGACTCATTCCTGGTCATTTTGGTATATGGTTTGCTATTTTTGAGTTTCTGGATTGAGAGATATGATGTGATCTTCATGAGTGTGACAATGTATGTCACACTATGTTTTATCCAACTTCTTGATTTTATTTTCCATACTTGTGCTATACCAATTGCTCTGGATTTTTGCATGCTAATACTTCTGAATGTCTAGTTTGCTTGTGATTTTTCCTGGATTTTTTGAAGGCATTTTCAATTTGTTTGATATTTGTCTTTGCTGTTTGGTCATTTGTGAACTCTTTTTGAGTGTGGAACTTCCATGCTTTGTGAAATTCTCATGCCTTATCATATGAAGCTGAAATTTTGTGGATTGATTCTTAACATGTTTAAATTCATTTTGGATTTGGTGTGGTTCATTTACCTTATGCCAATTCTGTTTTGCATTCACTTGAAGTTGATACATGATTTGTGGCCTTGGTTGGGTTTGTTTTTGCATACCATGATTTGTTGATTTTAATTGACTTACTTCCACTTGTCCAATTACCATGAAATTTGGTATGCTGCTCATTGAATGTGTTCTGTTTAAGCATGATTTTTCCTGGAATTTATTGAGCCATTTTGGTATTGATATGCTTGTGTTCATTCTGTTTACACCATTGAGTTCTCATCTTGCCTAGTTTGACATGATTTGCTTATGAAATGCAATTGGTGAATAGTTTTGATATGGGACCAACTGGAATTTGTTCTTATTTGATAAATCTTGATTTTGGTTAACTTTCATGTTCTGTTGTAAATTTTTTCTCCTCCTTTGACCCTAGGCTTTGGCCTAAGGGTTTACTTCTCATGTTTGAGTTGTTTTTTCAGGTTAAGGAGCAATTGCTTTAAGGAGATTAATTCAAGTTGATTGAGTTTGGTTTGCTTGATTGTGATGAACTAACTTGGTTTGTTTTGTAGGATGCTAACTCATTTGCTCTGAGTTTGTGCTTTGCACATGTGATTGATTGTGTTGACTGTTGGTTCATATCTTGTCTGTTTTGACTTTGTGACTTGAATACTGATTATATTTGATTGATTTCAGGTACCATAGTTGCTTTAGTTCATCTTGAACTTGCTTGCTTTGCTTTGCTTAAGCATTGAGGTAGAATCTCTTGTCTCCATGTAGTCTGGAAGACCTGGCTTGTTACTTAGCCAGGCACCTGTCTGAAGTCCTCCTTAAGAGGCAATGTATGTGATTGTTTAACTTTGTCCCCAAGCAGGAAAAGACCTCGTATGAGGAAATTGGTAGACAAAAGAGATATGTAGCATATCTCCTACTATTCTGTGAGTCTCTCACTTTGCTCACACCACATGTGTTGATGCATAGTGAGTAAAAACCCAAGATCTATCGAGTCCTTAACTTGTGGAGAGAGTTCCAGCTTTCTGAACTCCCACACCTTCTGATATTCAATGCTCTCCCTGACCAGGGATAAAAGCGATGAGGCACACCCCTCATATCCTTTCATCTGCTTCACCTTGGCTCTCAATGTAAAGGTTAAGAGCACCATTTACCCTATTCCAGTTGACTTCTAAGTCTAACCCTTTGATTGAGCCTAATTGTTTGGTTATAGTGGGTGCTAAATGACTTTGTCTGATCGATTGCTTGTTGCATTTGTACATGTTTGCTTGCATACCTTTGTGCACTTATCATCATAAATTATTCATTATTGCATGATCATCATTGCATATCTCTGTGATCCATGTTTGGTTTACCCATTGAGGACAACTGTAAGTCCACTCATTGGCCATTGTTCCTATGATTTGGAAGGGATAGAGTGTAAGACCATCTCACTTGGCTACTCATGTCCATTGCTTAGTGCATTGTTTGTTTGTTGTATGTGAGGATGCAATTGTAAGACCATGTTGTTGGCATTTGTACTCCTATGATCATCCTTTGGAGGTTGGTATGAGTCCAGACAGATTGGCATCTGACATCCAAGTTTTGTTTTACTTTAGGAGATTGGTGTAAATCCATCTATTGGTATCCGGTATCCGCTTTTGCTTTGTGAGATCGGTATAAGTCCATTGATGGCATCCGGTATCATTGTTTTGTTTTAGGAGATTGGTGTAAACCCATTTATTGGTATCCGGTTTCCACTTTTGTTTGTGAGATTGGTATAAGTCCATTGATGGCATCCGGTATCACCTTGCTTTTGATTTGCTTACTTGTTTTGTCGCCGCATTCCTAAGGACACACTTGAATCATCTTCTATATGATCTCAAGAGGTGAACCTTTCTAAGAAGTTTTATGTTCCATCATCCATACCCTCTTTGTCCTAAACCTTTTCACATGTTGTTAATTTAAAAAAACTTTGACTGGTTGTGCAAACATCTTCATGTCTTTTCAAATTAGAAACCTGGACCATAAGTCCTTGACTTTTCAAACTTCACTTTTCATAACACTTCTTTGAATCAATTCTAATCATATCTTGACCATACTTTGTGAATAATCATAATCAATTAACTTCACACATACAATTGTTTTGTGGCTTTGTCCATTGTTAACATGTTTTCACACATTAGCCATAGGTTTCAATTACCATAGTGGTTGATGTAAATCTTACCTTGTCCTTAGTGAGTCGATTGTAAGACTTCCGTACTGAAAACAGGGTTAACCCCTCTAGTACGTCGAAGCCGTCCTCACATGGTGGATTGTTGATTCAGGTTGATGAACTCACTAATTTTTGGAAATCTTTTAGCCGAACTACGGCGTTTTGATCCTTACCTTTGATGGAAGGTACGTAGGCAACGGGTTCATCCGTTCAAACACAAAAATAACTAACTTGTACATTCTTTTCTCATCATCCCATTCATGTTTGCACAATATGTCATAAACAAATAAACATTTTTATACAACAAGTGTGAAAAGGGCTCCCTAGGAGTACCTAGGACGTGATGGGTGCCTAACACCTTCCCATTGCGTAATTTACCCCTTACCCAAATTCTCTGATCTTTTATTAGTTTTCTATGTGTAAAACTTCTTAGGTTTTTGTTCGCTTTTTAGCCATTCCTTAGGATAAATAAAAGTGCGGTGGCGACTCGATTTCTTTGTATACTTTGCTTATGGTTTAATCAATAAATCATATAGTGACGAATACACCGCTACACCATCTCATAAACATTCAAGAAAATTCAACAACAAAAAACTACTAATTTGCACGATTTAACCACTATTCATATTAATCTCAACAAGACATCTTCATAGCCCACCAGATGCTTCTACTATCATAGTTCTCAATCCTCTAACTGGGTGATGATTCTCCCCAACACCTGGTATCCTTGAGACATATCTGTAAAAAGACAATACTCATTCTTGGCATGGTAGGTTTCCATCAAACCTGTACACATAACATGAAATCTAATAATTAAGTACTTTTATAATCTTCAACATTTCATATATTTCACACACACACACACATAAATTTGTTCTTAAATAGGTTATACCATAGCCACAAAATTGAACATCAAAACCTTCATCCTGTGACAATATAGATAATTATGTTCGGATTGAGGAGACTCCTCTTGAAGTTTTAACCTAATCAAAATATGAAACGGGTTTCATTGAATAATAAATTTGATTATTTTCAAAATAAAAAGCGAGTGGAGGTAACATCTCCCTACTTTTTAACTGATATTCATTGCTGATAAATTAGTACGTCCATCTCATAAACATTCAAGAAAATTCAACAACAAAAAACTACTAATTTGCACGATTTAAAATCAACAAGACATCTTCATAGCCCACCAGATGCTTCTACTATCATAGTTCTCAATCCTCTAACTGAGTGATGATTCTCCCCAACACTTCGTATCCTTGAGACATATCTGTAAAAAGACAATACTCATTCTTGGCATGGTAAGTTTCCATCAAACCTGTACACATAACATGAAATGTAATAATTAAGTACTTTTATAATCTTCAACATTTCATATATTTCACACACACACACATAAATTTGTTCTTAAATAGGTTATACCATAGCCACAAGACTGAACATCAAAACCTTCATCCTGTGACAATAGAGAAACGAGAGGTTAAAAAACTAATATGTAATACAAAAGCTTTCATGTACAACAATGCAAATATATCTTCACCTGAAGTTCCCGAATGAGAGGCAAACTCCCAGTAATCGAGAAAGGCTTTACATGCCCAACTACTTCCTCAGTTGCTTTGCATAAAACGTGGAAGCCTCTGGAATTAAGATCACATGCAAGTCCAGGTAAAACCTCATCAAAAGTTAAAGTAAGTCTGTAAAAGAGGAGCGAGGGAAAATAGCAAGTTAGTTACACAAAATTGATAATTATAAAAAGAAAAAAATCTCAATCAAAAGATATAAACCTACCTCCCCTTTAAGTTTTCGTCAGGTAGGACATATTTTGAAACCGGACCCCGAGACTCTAGCTTCTGGATATTGTCATTAATATCATCCACGTATTCTTGAAGCTTCTTCATCGCATCTTTCACACTGAACAAGTTATTAGGGCATCGCATCTTTCACACTAAACAATATAAGATGTGATCAATCACATATAAATTAAACAATATAAGATGTGACTTACTCGTAGAATGGAGTTAACCTGAAACAAGCAAAAATACAGAGAAAATATATTGGTAATATGACACCATTCATAACAAATTGGATTCA
Organism: Lathyrus oleraceus; assembly: GCF_024323335.1. Classification (NCBI taxonomy): domain Eukaryota; kingdom Viridiplantae; phylum Streptophyta; class Magnoliopsida; order Fabales; family Fabaceae; genus Lathyrus; species Lathyrus oleraceus. The sequence goes on from NC_066580.1 coordinate 473,679,597, forward strand.
GTAATTGCAATAAGAGAATAATAAACCTGAAATCTCCTGAAATAGTACATTCCCCTGGAATTTGATTGATTCCACCTCCAGGATCTAGGAATACAATTATGAAATTGAACCGTTTTAATTTTCATGAATTAAAATAGTTGCTTAGACGGTCAGATTTGAAAACTTACAACTCCATTGGGTCGGTTTCATGGTGGAAGGGATTGGAAACCCATAAACTTGTTCCTGAGGATGTGGTGGGAAGTCCCGGTAAAATCGCAGCTGAATTTCCTTTATCGCATCCATGGCTAGCTCTAGTGGATTTATAGCCTACAAGCAACCAAATATATAACACAATTCATATTTATATGCTTAATCATAACATTCCCACATTCTACTATTTACATCATAGTGAAGACACAATAACATCAAAATTCTAGACAATAATGTAAGAAGACCTTATCAGTTATTCCGCTGTGAAAAGTTTTCCCAATGACATGAAGTTTCCAAGCTACCATACCAGCATTTCCAATACACGGTTGTTTATCAGATGAATCAATCCAAAACCTGAACAAAAATACTGCACAAATTAAAACACAATATTGCGCATTAGAAAGATTTTTAAGTAAATAATGACTTACATGGGACCTTCTTTTAGCTTATTGAGAAGACCATGTTGAACAAGTGCATCAATACCAACTCCCGTTACAACACCACTCTCCTCGTTCGCTATAAAGACAGCAACAACAGTTGATTTCAAATCTGGCTTTGTTTCACCAAGCTTCCTCATGAGTTCAGTAACAAGTGCCACGTGTCCCAAACAATCTGTAGTTCCACGACCCCTAAGTTTATCACCATCAATGCTCAAAGTAAACGGATCAAAATCCTTCACATCAACACCAAATTCAACACACTTAATAATATAAATGTACGTGTCATAATAATAGTAATGGATGCATGCATGGATAGATAGATAATTACCCAATCTTTGGGATCTGCTGTGACAACATCCATGTGGCAACCAACAAAGGAGAGGATCTTGCCGGGAACGGTTCCGGGGTACTCGACGATGAGGTTACCTCTTCCAGGAAAATAGGTGACATGGTTGAGGATTAAGGGGCCGCCGCCGGTGGTGGTGCTGAACGGTAGGAGTGAGTTTAAGACATGCTTTACTACTCTATCCTCTTGAGGAATGAGTTCCGGTGGATTGTTTTGCACGTGTATGGATTCACCAATGAGGTTGGAGAGAAGAGATAAGAATGAATCTCTCTCTAAGTTGCCTAGTGTTTCTAACAAGTTCGTTGCTGTAGCCATCGAATATCGAAACTAGTGTTACTCTTTCGCTTCTCCGTTCTATTACTTATTCAGACTTGAAAGTTCGTAAGGTTACTACTTACAATGTTGGTCCAATTGTTTAACAAAGAAAAATGTGCAATTAAAATACATTATTTTTACAACTACCAAATATATTTTGTTAGAAGTAAATGGATATTTTGACTTTGTTAACATTGTTTTGAACTAGAGGTTTTTTACCATTAAACATGAATTAAAAAATTATACATATTGATATAAAAGTTGAATACCTCCATGATTGCATTTTTAACCCAATTAAATTAATTTAGAGGGCTAATTTCATATTTGGTAATTTTCTATCATTATCTCATTGCAGTCATTATATATATTGATAATACATTTTTCATTAAATAATATGACAATTCTGATTATTCAATTCAAATTTAAAATACATTACAATTATATATCCGGACATTTATTGAACCACCACAAATTACACAACAATAACATATTCTAATATTTATTGAGCCATCACAAATTACACAACAATAACATATTCTAATATTTATTGAGCCATCACAAATTACACAATCTGAAAAACTCAAAAGTCAAAAACTTTTTACAATGTATTTCCTCCATAGCACAATGAGTGATTAATTTGAAATAAAATAGTTTTTCAAAATGAATCACTTATTTTAATTTTCAATGCATATTTTCTAATTTTACCTTCTAATTAATATTACTTTCATCATTTCTAATAAAACTATAATTATCTTTTTTTCATTTATTCTCTCTTTTATTAATAAGTATGAAATTGTCAATTGAGTCACTCAATGTGGTTGAGAGAAATTATTGTATTTATGGTACCCAACTCATTTTATTTAAAGACGTCAAAATTCAAAATTCAAAATTCATTTTATTTAAACACACCATCTCTACTTCATAACACAAGAGAGAAAAAACAACAACAGCCACAATAGAACAGGCTGGAAATAGTAGAGGAAGAAGAAGTTCAAACGAAAAGAAAATCAATTTTTCTTGGAGATCCACTGCCCTGGAATAATTGTTCATCGTTCAAACGCCATCTCATACCTTTCGTCCTCAACGAAACATGTTGCTCGCTCCATCATCTATCTTCAACTCCAATCTACAACCCACCACCACTGATCGCCATCAAGCCACTACATCTCACCCTCGTCACATTGCAACGCTTCATACCAAACTTCCACTATTCACCGTGTCAGACACAACCGATGTAACCGTCGACGAAAATTAAAACGCTAGTTTAATTTTTCTCTCTTTAAAATTATAAGTTTTCTTTAAATATAAATTTGAAACCGAGTGTGGATCAAGAGAGGGTGTTCGAGATGAAGGAGATAAGTTTGTTTGTTAAGTTCATAATTGTATGAACTTGGATGAATACTTGGCATCACGGTTATGATTATACTTTTATTTCTTTTCATTTACTCATATAATTTTAAGGCTGATTGTTATAGATATCCATCTCTAATTGATGAAAAAAGAAACTATGCTTATATGCAAGGTGTGCATGCATATCTTGCATATAAGAAACTATACTTTTATTTATATATATATATATATATATATATATATATATATATATATATATATATATATATATATATATATATATATATATATATATATATATATATATATATATATATATATATATATATATATATATATATATATATATATATATATATATATATATATTCATCTCTTTTTTATTAATGATTTTATTGTTTGATGAAGGCGGAGTCATGTTCTTGGTAGATGGACCTGTTGTCCTTATTGATGAGTAATAAGAGAAGACAATTAATAGTTTAATTTTAAATATGTGATTGTGAAGCTTTAGATCTATAGCTGTTGGAGCTGATCCAAAAATAATTATGGCTAACATAACCAATATTGACCAACAACTACAACCAAAACACCAATTCATCAATGGACACTGACCTACGTCAATTCATTTATCGCGTTTGAGGATTCCAATCGAGTAATCTTCGATTTTATTTTTGCTAAGGTAAAATTCTTCTATTCACGTCTCTTTGATTTAGTCTATAGTGTTTATTTGTTGTTGTATACCATGATTATGATTTTGTTAGCTTATTTTGATTTTGCTTAATTTTGTGTAATGATTAAGAGATTTATATTGTAATGAATCGATTTGTGTTTGTAATCTTTGATTCATTTTAGCTAATTGAATGAATTGTTTTTTTATATTTATAGGTGAATTTGGTTTGAATCATATAATTTGGTTTTAAAAATTATTTTGGCTGTTTAATCATGGAGTTGTTAAAATATTAGACTAATTTTTAGTTGACATTTGTTTAATCAAGTGAAGTTCAAATAGTAGCTCAAACATCAAATTGCAAAGTTGAAGCACCGAAATAAATCATTGGAGCAGGTATGACCCTTCTGTATTCCGTCTTTTGATTAATCATCTCACGTCATTGAATACTACCATAAACATTGCTTTTCTGGATGACAACAATATTTCAATTTCACCAATTGATAAACTGCAACAGAAATGCGGGGTTTTATATGCCTTGAGGAACAACAACTTTGATTTCCATATTTTAAACTGAACCATTTGTCACCAATTATATGTATGCAGTGTTTTGCTAGATAGTGTGAATGTTAATGGTGAAATTTCTATTAAGTTGCTATGGTTGAATTAAAGTACTAATATATTTTTTTGTTCGTAAAGATTCATTATCTTATAATTTCTTTTTTTAAAGATTCATTATATTATTAAGTTGCTATGGCTTGAATTAAAGTACTAGTGTATTTTTTTTTGTTGTAAAGATTCATTATCTTATATTTTTTTTTAAAGATTTATTTTATTAGAATGTCGGATTCCAACTTAACATTCTTTTTGTGGTTAATTTTTAAAATTTATTAAAGATGATCATTATAATTAATCATGCCATTAAATCTATAAAATATTAAATCAATTAAAATGACCAATTATTATTAAGTGTATCAATTTACTTTTATTTTTATTTTAAAATAATTAAAATCAAAATTTGAGACTAATTAAACAATATAAAGTATTAATTATATATTGACCGATTCAATTCAGTTAATTATATATTGATTAATTCAATTATTTAAATTAACAATACTTTTAATTGAATTAACAATGTTTCGGAAATTATACATTGATCTTCCTTAATCAATTTTCTTCTTCTTTTCCAATTTTTATTTTAATCTTTAAATTTAATTAGTTGTAATAAATATAGTATTAATGTATTTTATTTTTCTGTAATTTTAGATTCGTAATAAATTGCAATAATTTTGTATTATTTTTATAATAAATTGGAATAATTTTTAATATTAAAGAATGCTATTTTTATTTTAGAATTTAGAATTAAAAAACCATTTTAAAATTTACAATTAAAAAATATTTTATAATAAATTAAAAACAAATAATTGAAAATTTTAAATACTATATTGTAAAAAAAACATACTAAGGCAAAAAAAATATGAATATTTTAAAAAATGGTATGTCTTTATTTCGATGAAAAATAATATTTTATTTCTATCATTATAATATAATAAAAATATATAATTTTATTAAATGGTAATCATGAAAAATAAATGATGATTAGTAAAAGGTTATATACCTAGAACAATCAGATTAGAAAGGTTTTATATGCATTGCAATAAAATAAAACACATTTAAATTAAATATATTACCATTTATTTTTAAAAATTTAGCCTATATTAATGGACAACTTTATAATTGATATGAATGTAAAATAATTAATTATAGAATTAAATATATTTTTAATCTTCAAAATATATATAATTGGTAAATAAAAATTGAAGAATTCTTTAGTTATAAAAAAACTAAACTAAAATTAAATATTTTTAAATTAGTTTAATAGTTTAGAAATTAAAAATAAGTGTTCAAATTAAGTTGTCAAAGTAAGTATTTATAAGATTTTATCTTAGAATGTCTTTTTTCATAGATTCATTATATTAGAATGTTGCATTCCAAGTTAACACTCTTTTGTCTAATTTTTAAAATTTATTAAAAACTTGATTATTACAAGTAATCATGCCATTAAATCTATAAAATATAAAATCAATTAAATGACCAATTATCACTAAACGTATCAATTCACTTTTATTTTTCTTTTAAGATAATTAAAATCAATTTTTGAGACCAATTAAACAATATAAAGTGTTAATTATACATTGATCGATTCAATTCAGTTAATTATGAGTTGATTAATTCAATTATAAAAATTAACAATATTTTTAATTAAATTAACAATATTTTAGAAATTAGGGTAGTGTTAACTTGTGTCATAGGGACACAAATTAAGAAAGTCACGTATAGAAAATTTGTATTGGAAAAAACAATTAAAAAATTAATTTTATATTTTTATTAAAGTCAATACACAATTTCCAAGATAACATTTTTTTATTTGGTTCTTAACTTGTGTCTCTAGGGGGCACAAGTTAACATTATCCTAGAAATTATTAATTGATCTTCCTTAATCAATTTTCTTCTTCTTTTCAAATTTCTATTTTAATTCTTGAATTTAATTAATTGTAATAAATGTGTTATTAATGTATTTTTTTTTGTTATAATTTTAAAGATTCATTATCTTAGAATGTTTTTTGTAAAAGATTCATTATATTACATTCTTTTGTGGCTAATTTTTAAAATTTATTAAAAATTTGATCATTATAACTAATCATGCCATTAAATCTATAAAATATTAAATTAATTAAGATGACCAATTATTGATAAGCGTGTCAATTTACTTTTATTTTTATTTTAATATAACTAAAATCAAATTTTGAGACTAATTAAACAATATAAAGTTTTAATTATACATTGATCGATTCAATTCAGTTAACTATGTGTTGATTAATTCAATTATATAAATTAAAAATATTTTTAATTAAATTAATAAATTTTGGAAATTATACATTGATCTTTCTTATCAATTTTCTTCTTCTTTTCTAATTTCTATTTCAATCTTTAAATTTAATTAGTTGTAATAAATGTACTCTTACTGTATTTTATTTTTCCTGTAATTTTAGATTTGTAATAAATTTTAATAATTTTGTATTATTTTTAATAATAAATTGAAATAACTTTTATTATTAAAGAATGCTATTTTGATTTTATAATTTAGAATTAATTTTTTATTTATAATAAATTAAACATAAATAATTGAAAAATTCAAATACTATATTGTAAAAAAACATACTAAGGTAAAAATACAAAAAATATGAATAATTTAAAAAATGGTATGACTTTATTTTAATTAAAAATAAAATTTCATTTCTATCATTATAATATAATAAAAAATTAAAGTTTTATTAAATGATAATCATGAAAAAAAATGATGATTGGTAAAACTTTATGTACCTAGAGCAATCGAATTGAAAAGTTTTTATATGCATTGCAATAAAATAGAACACATTTAAATTAAAAATATTCTCATCTATTTTAAAAAGTTTGGCCTCAATTAATGGACAACTTTATAAATTATAATTGATATGATTATTACCTTCTATTGATACAATTGTTTTTATAATCGGGAATAAGTTACAAATATTTTTATAAATGGACACATGGGTTCAAGATGTTACATACGGAAAAAAAATCTACATGTTGATACAATTATTTTTATAAATAAGAATATGTTACAATTATTTTTGTAAACAATAATAAGTTACAAATATTTTTATAAACGATAAAATTCAACTATTGGTACAATTAGTTTTATAAACAGGAATAAATTAAAAATATTTTTTATAAATGGACACACGGATTCAAGGCGCTTATAAACCGGAAAAAGCCTACATATTGATACAATTATTTTTATAAATTGGAAAAATTTACAAATATATTTATAAATGAGATAAAGTCTATTATAGATACAATTATTTTTAGAAACAGGAATAAATTATAAATATTTTTGGGAGAAAGAAATCACAAGAGGATCAAAGAGCAGAAAAAAATGTCAGGGTGATAATTCATATAAACCAGATTCTTACTGAATATTCACTCTGGTACTTCAAAAAGGTTAATCAGGAAAGTGTTCTTTCATTCTGATTTTATCTTTATAGGATTATACATGTCAGGGGGAGCTTTGTGCTTCTGAAATATGTATTCTTTTGTGATTATCCTGTACAAAATTGTTCATTAAAATACATGTTTTATCATCATCAAAAAGGGGGAGATTGTTAGAGCAAAATTTGGTTCTGCATCTATACATTGAGTTTTGATGATAACAATATTGTATTTGTGTGAGAACAATTTTGGTACCCTAACAGTTTGTTATTGTGTAGCTTTAACAACCATTTCTGATTATGAATATATGATGTGCAACATCATCAGTTTCTGAACCATGTGTTCTAAATCTGCCTCTGCGCGAGTTATTAGAATTTCTGAAAGACGTCAATATTGATGCTGCCATGTTATTTCTGCTTCTGAGCTATTTCACTCATCAGAAGCTTCTGAGGAGACTATATGTTGCTGCTGCAATGTTCTCTCAGTTCGTGCTTCTGGACGAGGCTTTGATAACCAAACTTCTGAATAATGGAAAGCTTCTAAAGTTGTATTATAAAGATGAAGATTCTGAAGATCTCAAGTCAGACGATTGAAGTTATCAAGGTTCTGACTGAGGATTCTGAAGACCTCAAGCTAGACTATTGACGCTGTCAAGGTTCTGACCCAAGGTTCTGAAGTTTTTGAATATAACTCTCTATTTATTCATTTCATGCTTCAATCAACTTTCATCAAAAGCTAATAAATTTGAAGATAAGATGAAAATGGGAACTTGATCAAATAGTACATGGTACAAAATAAACAACCTTTCCACTACCTGATTTCATGGGTAAGGACAATACTATACATCACACGTGTCACTGAATTTGTGGACAAAAGAACAGTATACAATATCATTTCTTTCCCATCCAACAGTGGACAGCCGCTCAAAGGAGCTTTCCCTATTTTCCCCTCCAATGGTCACATGCTTATGCTATATAAGCATGCATTAAAGACTTGAAGAAAACGCTAGTTGCACAAGTATTTTGACAAGCTATTTTTTTCTTTGTGAAAAGCTATCATTTTTTGTATACAGTTTTCTTTAAGTATTTGTTATTCATTTGTGTAAAATCTTCTTGTGTAGAAGCATCTTGTAATACACTAAATATTCTTCAAACTATTTGTTTGAGTCCTTAAGGAGGTTATCCTTGAGAAGACAAAGAAAGTTGTTCTTTGTGAATCCTTGAGGAGACTAAGGTTTAGTTGGATCCTTGAGAAGACAAAGAAGGTTATTCTTTGTGTTTGTTGTAATTTGTTGATTATATGGGATTAAGTCCTTGTGTATAAGGTAAAATCACCTTGGCGTGTGGACTGGATTAACTTTGAGTTCAAGCGAATCAGGATAAAAATACTCGTGTTTTTATCTCTTTGGTATTAACTTGTTAGTGGTGTTTTTGTTTTGGAAGAATCTTTTGCTTGTAAAACCCAATTCACCCCCCCCCCCCTCTTTCTTGTGTTTTTCACACATTCAATGTTTGCCTTATTTCCAAACACTTAAATCCCTTTGTTTTCAGCCCAACCATATAAAATGATACCATCCCTTAGGCCCATCACTTGTTCGTTCATGCCAATTTTCCTATTGGGTTCAAATTTCATCCCTTTTTGGAGTCAAATTACATTATCTTTGGTTCAAACCATATTTGTTATCACTCTTCTTTTGCATCCCACCATTAGTTTTATGAACTACGGAGCTCTGAATTCCTTATTGCACTATAAGGATATATAGGCATGATGACCCTAATCCTCTCCGAGCACTCTATATATTATTTTCTTTTTCCCTTATTCTTCTGCGAGTAATCTTTAGATATAACATCCATTCGAGCTAGAACAATCGAAACGATTCCCATTGAGTACAACGGGTGTTAGGGGTGCTAATACCCCCCCTTGCATAACCGACTTCATTGCATCATTTTCTCTTTCCCCCAGGTTTTATCTATGTGTTTCCCTTTCCCCTGGGAATAAATAAAGTTCGATGGCGACTCTGTTGTATGCTCGAGCGTGCGACACGTTCAGGTATATTTCCACTAGCTTCAATTGCTTTGCCTCCTTTTGATGTTGCCAAAGAGGGAGAAACGTCTGCAAGATGAAGTTATGATGCATACATTCTAGGGGAGCCTTCATGAAGACACGAAATACATCGTCTCAAGTTTTTCCATCATAAAAAATGAGGAGTATGTGAGTGCAACTTTCTGTTAGATGTATTTTGTATGATGTCAAAACTAGGATACTTTAGCGTTTATGTATATTGGACGGTATCCTCTGAGTCTCAATGTGCATCTTAGCATTAGGAAGCATAAAAACATTTTGAAATAAGTTGGAAAAACTTTTCATGCATCAAAAACAAGTTTTTATGAGTAAAACAATCTATGTGTCGAAACATACATGCTTTAGATCGACACATAGAAGAAATATTTTTCCATGTGTCAACATATCCTATTTTCAGGTCAACTTATGTACCCAATTTTTAAAGCATGTAACCTTTTCTTGATGTTCCGACTGCATGTGTCGACTCATGACCTAAACAGGTCAACACATGACCTATATAAGTCGACACATGCATCGAACAGGTCGACACATAATTTACACAGGTCGACACATGCAACATATTTTTCCAAAAATTCATAACTTTTTCAAATATTTTGTACTCCTTTTGCCTCAAAACATTCTTGCATATAAATACTTTATACATGCATCATTTATAGTAAGGTTCTAGAGTAAACCTACATGAAACCGGGATAAAAAGTTCTCATTATCTTCAACCTCATTCTATGCATACACATAAACAAACTACACATAATCATTCTTTTTTTGGGTGCCATCTAGAATTAGGGTTGATAACGTCCAATTTAGGTTGTTGAATTGTAAATTGGGTTGAGATCTTTGAGGATTTCAAATAAGAAAACCAATGCGGGGTTTTCCTTCAGGATCAATTTTGGATTTGAAGGTTTTGGACAAGATTACACAATTTGGATCCGATCGAGTGAAGGATTTGAAGAATGGAAGGTTCTTGCAAAGGAGTAACGTGGGACGATGAATCATATTGGGTTACAACAATTCGCAATTTGGACCGATCGAGTGAGGCTTTAAAGAACGGGACGTTCTTACAAAGGAGCAGCGTGGGACGGTGGATTAAATTGGCATTGTTGGGTTACTTGATCAAGCTTTGATCAAGAGAAGAGAAAGTGTCAGAATCAATATCAAACTTAGGGTTTGTAGGGTTGGATTGCTACATTTTTTCTTGTATACATACTTTTGCAAAGTAAGGTTAATTTATTTATCTCAATTCAAGTTCAAATTGGGGTCAGACGTACCCATAGAGAGGTCGATTGGGGAACTGCCTAAACAAATCCTTGTGTACTTTATCTCTCTCTCTCTCTCTCTACTTATTTTATTTTTCAATTGTAAATTGTTGAAATCATCGATTGTGCGATCAATACGTTTCTACAAAAAATTTGATGTCCTTTAGATTGTGATTAGATTTGAAGATCAACAAAACCATACAAATTTCCAAACAAAATCTATTGCACACAAGGTGTTGGATAATTTGTCTCAATTGTATTTTTGTGTGATTTATCATTGGGAATAGTCCATACTTCTAGTATTGCATTCAATTGATTATGGTTGATAGTTTTTTGATCTAATTTATGTTCATTATCATACATTGATTACAATTATACATATCCAAGCTTTTTGATAATGATTCGGTTAAACGATTCGATCCGAGTTACTTCCCCTCACCATAAATTTTTTAAAACAATTTTTTGTTAAATTCTTAACTTGTGATCTATTCACCCCCTCTAGACCGAAACCTATCGTCTAACATAATTAACATATGCCTATCAAGTTACTTGTCATCGAAGGTACATACAAGATACAACACATCAATGATGCTGGATTTTGGACCATTCTTTCTGACAACAAAGATATCTTCTTTTCCACCTGATTTGATGTGTCTGCCATCTGCAAACTTTATCACTTTCTCAATGGATTCATCTAGCTTGGTAGAACAAGCTTTTATTACCAGTCATGAATTACTGCATATTGAATCTAGGTACCACATGTTGGTTTGCTTAGTGTTTGACTGAGTGTTAGCCATGAGTAGCATATCTTCAGAATCACTATCTTCAGCATGTGCATACTGCATTTCATCACCATATTTCGCTCTTGCTCCCTTCTTTTTTTGATAGTCTCGAGCATAATGGCCAAATCCTTGACATTTGTAACACTGAAGCTCCTTCATGTCAACTTTATTCCTATAATACTTGTGCCCATGCCTTTCTTGATCGAATCAGAGTGATTCTTTGAATTCTTCTTTGACTTCTCATCATTAGCAAGATTCTTTCCCTGCTCCGCCTTCTCTTTCCTAGATTTCTTGATGAATCTTGCTTGTAGTGCTAGTTCAACCACATTTCCCTTTCCGAGTTCCTCTACTTCAGCCTCATCTCATGAGCCTCTAATGAAGCTTGGAGTTCTTCTAACTTCATCTCAGTTAGGTTCTTGGACTCTTCAATTGACATTACAATGTAATCAAAGCAGTCAGAGATCTCAACACTTTTTCAATCTTCTACAAATCATTGATTTCTTCACCACACACATTCATCTGGTTTGTTAACAATACCACACGTGAAAGGTATTATGAAATTGATCCATCTTCCTTCATCTGAGTCATCTCGAATTGTTTTCTCAATGTCTGCAAATTCACCTTTTTCAGTTGTCTATCTCCGTCGGACAAGTTATTTAACTTGTCCCACACTCCTTTTATCGTTTCTTTTTCAATAATCTTATCAAACACGCTAGAATCCACACACTAGTGAATCAAGAACATACCTTTTCCATATTTGTTTCTTCATTCCTTGTGCGCAACTTGCTGAACATCATATGCATTTGCTTCCAATGTCGGTACTCTATCATTCACGATTTCAGCTACATCTTGAAATCTGAAGATGACTTTCATCGGTGCAACCCACCGTTCGTAGTTTTCACCTTTGAAAACTGGTAGATTCGTTGGAAATTGCGTTGATGTTGTGTTTTCGTTTACCATTATAGATTCTCTCTGAATCACAACTTAGACTCCTTGATATCAATTTGTTGGAACAAAAGGATTTTCAAGAAAGATGAGAGAAGAAGAAGAAGAAGAGAGAAAAGAGAGAAACTATAAACTAAATTGTAAAAGAGAAATAGTTTTTGAGTGAAGTTGTTATTGATTTACATCATACAATGCCTTTATATAGGCAACTAAAACTCATACCCAATTAAAAACATACAAAATACAAATACAAAATTACAATGCTAACTCATATACCTGGACTAGCTACTTCGACATAGTCGAATGTTGAATGCTAGATTTCTCCAAAACTTCTAACATGTATTGTGTTAATTCTAGATAATTAGTTTCAGATTTACACTCATTTAATTATTTCTCAAATTTGTTCACGGGCAATAGATATTTCGTTAGATTCTATAATGGCATAAACAATTGCTTTGGAATTGGATGTTGATCTTACTGTAAAGCGTTGTTTCCTTGTTGTTTGATTCGAATCTAACTATTTGAACTTGGTTTAGTTTTTTGGTACAAAGGAGAAAAACCTTAAAACTCAATGAGAGAAGTCAGGGAAGAGGATCAAAAGCAGCTAACTAAGTTCAGGCAAGCAAAAGTGATTTTATCCATATGACCAATAATATGGTTGATCACATGCTAGTCCATAATGCTCTAAAAAGATATAATTGTGTTGAGGAGACTCCTTTTGAAGTTTTAACCAAATCAAAATTTGAAACCGACTTCATCCAATATTAAATTTGAATATTTTCAAAATAAAAAGGGAGTGGTGGTAACATCTCCGTACTTTTTAACACATTCATTGTTGATAAGTTAGTTTGTCCATCTCGTAAGCGTTTTCAAGAAAATTCAACAACCACAAACTACTAATTTGCACGATTTAACCACTATTCATATTAATTTCAATAAGATATCTCCATAGCCCACTAGACACTTCTACGAACATAGTTCCTCAATAATTCTCAATTTTCCAATTGCGCGATGATGCTCCCTAACACCTGGTATCCTTGGGACATATCTGTAAAAAGACAATACTCATTCTTGGCATGGTAAGTTTCCATCAAACCTGTACATAACATGAAATGTAATGATTAAGTACTTTTATAAACTTCCAAATTTCATATACACAGACATAAATTTGTTCTTAGACAGGTTATACCATAGCCACAAGACTGAACATCAAAACCTTCATCCTGTGACAGAGAAAAGAGAGAGGTTAAGAAAGTAATCTGCAATACAAAAGCTTTCATGCACAACAATGAAAGTATATCTTTACCTGAAGTTCCCGAATGAGAGGCAAACTTCCGGTAACCGAAAAAGGCTTTACATGTCCAACTACTTCCTCAGTTGCTTTGCATAAAACATGGAAGCCTCTCGAATTAAGATCACATGCAACTCCAGGTAAAACCTCATCAAAAGTTAGAGTAAGTCTGTAAAAGATGAGAAGGGAACAATAGCTAGTTAGTTACACAAAATTGATGATGATAAAAAGAAAAAAATTCCTAATCAAGAGATAAAAACCTACCTCCCCCTTAATTTTTCGTCGAGTAGGACATATTTTGAAACTGGACCCCGAGATTCTAGCTTTTGTATATTATCGTTAATATCGTCCACGTATTCTTGAAGCTTCTTCATTGCATCTTTCATACTGAATAAGTTATTAGAGCATTATATATGATAATTGATAAATCACATGTAAATTAAATAATATAAGACGCGACTTACTCATAGAATGGAGTTAACCTGAAACAAACAAAAACACAAGACAATATATTTGTAATGTGACACCATTGATAGCAAATTGGATTGAGTAATTGTAATAAGGAAAAGAATAATAAACCTGAAATCTCCTGAAATAGTACATTCCCCTGGAATTTGATTGATTCCACCTCCAGGATCTAAGAATACAATTATGAAATTGAACGGTTTTAATTTTCATGTATTAAAATAGTTGCATATAGGCATGACAACATAACCCGTACCCACGGGTACCCACCCGAACCCGCCCCGAAGTTGACGGGGAAAACCCGCTTTGACTGGGTTTGGGTTTGGGTTCGGATTTTCCTCAATTATAAAATATGGGGACGGATCGGGTAATGGGGACACTAGTACCCACCTCGAACCCGCCCCTGAGCCTGTCCCGTTTATTTCATCATATACATTATTATTTATTTTTGATGATTTCGAATATTAAATAAGTGGCCAATATTTTAATATTTTGATTTGCATTAATTATTTAAAATATTCAAAATATATGTATGAAATTATTTTAGATTGTTTTATTTTATTATTTGTAATGTAATTTGATTTTAAAAAAAATTAAATATTTCTATTAAAAAAATTGATTTCATTAAATGGATGGTGGCGGGTGGGGATACCCGAACCCAACCCGAACCCGTTTGGGACGTGTTTGAGTTTTAATTCTCCATCCCCGTTTGAGTTTGGGGCGGGGAACATGAAATGTTTGGGGATTCGGGTTTGGGTTTAGGGAGGTAAAAACCGTCACCGACCCGCCCCGTTGCCATGCCTTGCATAGACTGTTAGATTTGAAAACTTACAACTCCATTGGGTTGGTTTCATGGTGGAAGGGATTGGAAACCCATAAACTTGTTCACGAGGATGGGGTGGGAAGTCCCTGTAAAATTGCAGCTGAATTTCCTTTATTGCATCCATGGCTAGCTCTAGTGGATTTATAGCCTACAAGCAACCAAATGTATAACACAATTCATATTTATATATTATTGATCATAACATTACCATATTCTACACTTTACATCATAGTGAATGGTGTACACCATGATATGAAAATTCATAATAAAATTCGAAGACCTTATCGGTTAATCCGCTGTGAAAAGGTTTCCCGGTGACATGAAGCTTCCAAGCTATCATACCGGCAGTTCCAATACACGGTTGTTTATCAGCTACATCTATCCAAAACCTGAAAAAAAATACTGCACAAATTAAAACATAATATAACTGCAGACGCAATATTGCTGATGTGGAAGTCACTGTAACGAGACATCAGACCGAATTGTAACTTCTGTATCTTATGATTAGAGTACATCCTTGGTCTTTATATAGACTCAGAAACTTCAGCTATTCTAGAAAACATGATTATTAGTAAATACTATTAATAGGCCACTATCTCTTGACCTTCCAACTACAGCAGACTCTTAATCTCTCCACTAACTTATTAATAGAAACCCACTAACTATAACATTAAAGTTTATTCAACAAAACTCCTCTGTAAACTTAAATGTTTCTTCTATTCATCATGCCTATCAATTTCTTGCCTCTGTCGAAGATTTCTTTTGATAGTGGTTTTGTGAAAATGTCTGTTGCTTGATCCTTACTTGCTACATGCTTCAATTCGACATTTCCTTCCTTCACGTGTTCTCGAATGAAGTGGAAGCGAACGTCAATGTGTTTGCTCCTTTCATGGTTTACTGGATTCTTTGCTAACTCAATTGCTGACCTGTTGTCAACTTGTATTATTGTTGCACCTTTCTGTTTTAGCTCCATTTTACTCATCAATCTTCTGAGCCATATTGCATGACAAACGCACCAGGATGCTGCTACATATTCTGCTTCACATGTCGAAAGTGTTACTATTGGTTTCTTTTTAGAAAGCCAAGTGAATGCAGTGTTTCCCATGAAGAACACATATCCAGAAGTGCTTTTTCGATCGTCTATGTCTCCGCACCAATCACTGTCAGAGTAACCAACCAACTTCTATTTGTCTGAATTCGAGTAGAACATCCCAAGTGACACTGTTCCTTGGATGTACCTCAGAATTCGCTTCAATGCTTTCCAATGTGTGTAAACTGGCTCCTTCATGAATCGACTTACAATGCCTACACTTAATGAGATATCTGGTCTTGTACATGTGAGATAGCGAAGACTTCCTACCAAACTTCGATATTTGCCTGCTTCGACACGTTCTCCTCCATCAAATTTCGACAACTTTGTTCCTGGTTCCATTGGAGTCGAAGCCGGATTACAACTTTCCATCTTATATCTTTTCAAGATTTCTTTTGCATATTTTTCTTGTGAGATGAAGATTCCTGTTTCTTCTTGTCGAACCTCCAGACCAAGAAAGAATCTCATCAGGCCTAAGTCTGTCATCTCGAATTCACGTGTCATTGTGCTTTTGAATTCTTCTATCATCTGATCATTACTGCCCAGAAAAATAAGATCATTGACATAGAGAGCAACAAGTAATACATTCCTTCCATTTTTCTTCACATAGAGGGCATGTTCGTACGGACATTGCTCGAACCCGTTCTCCTTGAAATATGTGTCGATACGTGTGTTCCATGCCCGCGGTGCTTGCTTCAGCCCATATAGCGCTTTCTTCAATTTCAGTACCTTCTTCTCTTCTCCAGCTTTCATGTACCCGAGTGGTTGTTCAACATAGACTTCTTCTTCGAGTACACCATTCAGAAAAGCTGTTTTGACATCCATTTGAAATATTGGCCATTTGAATTGAGCAACTTGAGATATGAGTAATCGAATTGTCTCCATTCTTGCAACAGGTGCAAATACTTCGTCATAATCAACTCCTGCTTTCTATTTGTATCCCTTCGCAACAAGTCTCGCTTTGTATCATTCTATTTCTCCTTGAGCGTTCATCTTTTTCTTGAATACCCACTTTACACCAATGGGTTGACTACCTTTTGGCAATTCAACTAGCTCCCAAGTGTTGTTGTGGTTAATCGCCCTGATCTCTTCGTCCATGGCACTTTTCCACTTCTTGTCTCGTACTGCTTCTTCAAAACTGATGTTTTCAGCATCTGCCAAGAGACATACAAGGTGCACTTCACTTGTCGAATCTTACAGATCTTACAAACTTCGCATTCTGGGTTGTGGAGGTTCATCTTCATTGTCAGAGTCTTCAAGTTTTGTTAAAATGTTTGGTGGTACAGTGACAGATGATTCTTCAACTTCGACGATAACTTCTGTCGAACTGTTCCAGTCCCACTTACTTGCTTCGTTTATTCGAACGTCTCTACTCACTATCACCTTCTTTCTTATGGGATCGAATAGCTTGCACCCTTTTGTTTTCTCATCATACCCAATGAGTATGTATTTCTGACTTTTGTCTTCAAGCTTCGTTCTTCGTTGATCTGGTATGTGTGCATAAGCCACACTACCAAATACTTTGAGATGAGAAACTGTTGGCTTATGTCCGCTCCATGCTTCTTGTGGTGTTTGATCTTCTAACTTCGAATGTGGACATCGATTCTGAACATAAATGGCACATTGTACAGGTTCTGCCCAAAATTCCTTTGGCATGTTCTTGCTTTTAAGCATTGAACGAACCATGTCAAGGACTGTTCAATTCTTCCTTTCAGCCACCCCATTTTGTTGAGGTGAGTATGCTGCAGTTAGAAATCTCATTATGCTCTGCTCTTCACAATACTTCATAAAGACTGTCGAAGTATACTCACCACCTCTATCAGATCGAACTGCTTTAATGTGTCTGTCGGTTGCCTTCTCCACCATTACTTTGAACCTTTTAAACACCTCGAATGCTTCAGACTTTTCTTTCAAGAAATAAACCCATGTCTTCCGTGAGTAATCGTCGATAAAGGAAATAAAGTATCTTTTGCTACTGAAAGATTCTGGCGTGATTGGCCCACATATGTCGGTGTGAATCAATTCAAGGATATGCTTAGCTTGATATTCTGCCTTCTTTTGAAATGAAGTTCTTGTTTGTTTGTTAAGCACACATTCTTCACAGAACTTTCCTTCATAATCCATATCTGGTAGTCCATGCACCATGTTCTTTTTCGCCAACCTTTTTAAACCAGCATGGTGTAGATGACCAAAGCGTAGATGCCATAATGATGCTTTGTCTTCGACATTTACTTGTAAACATTTTTCTCGAACGTTTATCAGATTCAGTTTGTACATTCGATTTCTCTCCATTTTGACACGAGCAATCAGATGTCCCAACTTGTCCTTCAAATGTAGTATCCGTTCTTTCATAAGTATCGAGTAACCTTTTTCTGTAAGTTGTCCCAAACTTAAGATGTTGGTCTTAAGATTTGGTACATAATAAACATCTTGAATTGATCCAATCAACCCATCCTTCTGCAAGTAACAGATCGTTCCCTTTCCTCCGACCTTCACTTTCGATGCACCTCCGAAAGACACATTGCCATCTTCAATCTTTCTCATTTCTTTAAACAAGTGTTTGTGACCACACATATGGTTACTTGCTCCTGAGTCAAGATACCAAACATTGTTATTTGTGCTGATCTCATTTTGAGCCATCAAGAGAAAACCTTCATTTGCTTCAGCTTCCAAAGTTAGATTGGTTGTTTCTTCTACCTTCTTTTCGATTCGACAATCTTTTGCAAGATGTCCCACTTTATCACAGTTATAGCATTTGAATGAGTTGCAATCCTTCGCATAATGACCATACTTGCCACACTTGTAGCATTCAAAGTTGGAATGGTTCGACCTACCACCTCTTTGACCACGTCCTCTGCCACGCCAATTTTGCTGGCTCAACTGTCCTCTCTCGAAGTTGCTGCCTCTACCACTTCGACCACTGTCACGTCCTCCACGACCACGTCCTCTTCCTCGAAAATTTTGAGAAAAGAGTACCTTTTCGTCTTTGATTTGCTCCTTGGTTTGATTTGCGTCCTCTACTCCTTCTTCCTTCTTTTTCATCTTACGTTGTTCGTGTGCTTCGAGGGAACCAGCGACCTCTTCGACTGAGAGCATCGAAAGGTCCTTCGACTCTTCTATTGCGCACACAATATTCTCAAATTTATCTGTTAAAGATCTCAAAATCTTTTCAACAACTCGTGCATCAATTACTGTTTCGCCATTTCTGGTGAGTTGGTTCACCACCTTTTGTACACGCGTGATGTAGTCAGATACATTTTCTGACTCCTTCATCTACATCCTCTCCAATTCGCCACGAAGAGTTTGGAGTCGAACTTGCTTTACTCGATATTCTCCTTTGAACACTTTCTCTAGCGTGTCCCACGCTTCTTTCGACGTAGTCGAACCGACAATCTTTTCGAAGCCTGATTCATCAACAGCCCTAAACAGCATGTATAGTGCCGTTTTATCCTTCGATCGCGTCTCTTTCAACGCCTTGTTTTGAGCTGTCGTATATCCCACAATATATGTTGGTTCTTCAAACCGATCTTTGGTCACCTCCCACGCGTCTAGAGATCCGAGAAGAGCTTTCATTTGGATACTCCAGTTTTCATAATTTAACTTCGTTAGCCGTGACAACGACATTTGATTCAACATATTTGCCATTAGCTCTGATGCCAATTTGACAGAAGGAAGCAAATCTAACTTCTGTATCTTATGATTAGAGTACATCCTTGGTCTTTATATGAACTCAAAAACTTCAGCTATTCTAGAAAACATAATTATTAGTAAATACTATTAATAGGTCACTATCTCTTGACCTTCCAACTACAACAGACTCTTAATCTCTCTACTAACTTATTAATAGGAATCCACTAACTATAACATTAAAATTTATTCAACAATGTGGAAGTCACTGTAACGAGACATCAGACCGAATTATAAAGCTTTTTAAGTAAATAATGGCTTACATGGGACCTTCTTTTAGCTTATTGAGAAGACCATGTTGAACAAGTGCATCAATACCAACTCCCGTTACAACACCACTCTCCTCATTCGCTATAAAAACAGCAACAACAGTTGATTTCAAATCTGGCTTTGTTTCACCAAGCTTCCTCATGAGTTCAGTAACAAGTGCCACATGTCCCAAACAATCCGTAGTTCCACGACCCCTAAGCTTATCACCATCGATGCTCAAAGAAAACGGATCAAAATCCTTCACATCAACACCAAATTCAACACACTTAATAATATAAATGCATGTGTCATAATAATAGTAATGGATGCATGCATGGATAGATAGATAATTACCCAATCTTTGGGATCTGCTGTGACAACATCCATGTGGCAGCCAACGAAGGAGAGGATCTTGCCGGGAACGGTTCCAGGATACTCGACGATGAGGTTACCTCTGCCAGGAAAATAGGTGACATGGTTGAGGATTAAGGGACCACCGCCGGTGGTGGTGCTGAACGGTAGGAGTGAGTTTAAGACATGCTTTACTACTCTATCCTCTTGAGGAATGAGTTCCGGTGGATTGTTTTGCACGTGTATGGATTCACCGATGAGGTTGGAGAGAAGAGATAAGAATGAATCTCTCTCTAAGTTGCCTAGTGTTTCTAACAAGGTCGTTGCTGAAGCCATTGAATTTCGAAACTAGTGTTACTCTTTCGCTTCTTCTTTCTGTTACTTCTTCATACTTGAAAGTTCGTAAGGTTACTACTTGCAATATTGGTCCAATTGTATAACAAAGAAAAGGGTCCAATTAAAATACATTACTTTTATAATTTCATACAAAATACTCCCTACCAAAAATATCCTAGTTGACACTTTTAAATAAATTAAAAAAATATAATAAATTAAAAAGAGAAAATAATAATTTTGAATTAGCTTTAATGGAAAGTAATAAAAAAGTAAATTAAACTTATTAATTAAAAAATATAATTAAAAAATAAAAAATAAAATTATATTGATAAATTAAAATGACAAATATTTTAGAACACATAATTTTTTCTAATATGATATTTATCTAGATTATGCATTGCATACGAATGTCACTTCATTTTTTTTTTAATTTAAAGATATGCAGTTATCCTAAATTTCAAGGATATATATTTTGATCAATAATAAAAATAAAGGTTAATACTAAATTTGTCCACTCTCATAAGAGAATTGGAAAAAAGCTCCGGTAAAGAAAACATGGGTTCCCTCATGAAGTTTCAAGATTCTTATGTTTTCATCATTCATTAGATTTGGTCAGCATAATCATTAACCTGACAATGATACATTGACTTTTCGTTTAGTTCTATTTAAATTTTTATCTTCATGGTTGTAACATGATATATTATGTTATATTTCATGTTTCATTATTTTTCAATTAAGTAAAATATGTAATAAAATTAAATCACAATTATTTAACAAAGTTAGAAGTGATTCGACTTGTCCACCCCTCCTCTTGAAATCTAAAAAAGAAATTTGGGAGTTACAGTTTGTCTTCTCACCCAAATCACTTAAGAGTTATAGTTCTTCTTGTCACTATTGTTTGTTATTTCTGCAGTTGTATGTTTGATTCCAAGACACTACACATGCTCATTGTTTTATGAAGATATACTATTTTGTTCATTGTTGCTCGTTTGTTCATAGAAATCCACATTCTAGCATCTTCACTGTTTCAAGGTATTTCTTTTTGCTTCCCAAGTTTCTTGTATATTTTTGTTTTCTAAAAAAAAAAAGTAGTCTTTGATTGTACCATTTTTATTAACATATAGGTATGAGTCTGTTCAATGTTATCTTTCACCATGTGGAAGAGTTTGTTCGTGATAACTTCATTTTCTATAAAGAAGGTGCTAAAACAATCGTTTATGGGTGAGATTTAATTAAATGGTCTTACTTTGAAGCACTTAGCTTTGTAAAATAATAGGGTTATGATGGTACTGGAGTTAGAATATGGAGAAAGATTAAAGTTATTGATTAAGGTTTCTTCCACATGGTTGATGATTCTCATGATGCTGAAGTTGTAAATCATTCCATTTCTAACAATATTGATGGACATATAAGGGTGGAACATAATGTTGAAGACAATTCAAATAAGGTGCTCAAAATATGCAGTGTATTGATATATCTACAAAGGGCCTCCAAGGGGTGAAAAGACCATGTCGCCAAAAAAGGGAGATGGAATCCTATTGTCTGCAAGAGGTATGACATCGCTCTTTAACACTCCCGCTCGCTAGTATAGGAAAATATGGAAAATGACACGTCTTGGTCAGAGATAATGCATAAAAGGTATCAAGAGAATAACATATGTCTCCCTAGAAAATATGGATTCAAAGGTCCGCTACCCTCACTAGGTGGACGATTGCAATTCCCAAGAAGTCCTAAAAACTTGTCCATGGACATATATAAATACCTCAACCTTTGTGTTGAGAGATATATTTTGAACCCATAGAAAATACCTCAAAATACAGAGTTTCTCACTCCATGGAGCTTGCTCTCTCAACATCAAACACACCTTATAAATAGTGCCTCTCACCACCATGAGCTTGCCCTAAACCGTCGAAAATCCTCAGCGCATCTGGTCACCCCTACCAGCATAAGGGTGTCACGCATCTGTACATTTTAGGAAGTACAGTGATGCCCAACATGGATTCCGATGAAACTAACTTGAGCCACACCTCTTATTATCCCCACCATTTTCACTACCCTTTCTTGAAAAATGGAAAAGAAAGATATAGGATTTGTGGTTAACACCATTTCTAGTGGTTTCCCCAGCAGAGGAAGTTTCAGTTCCTCCTAGAGGAAATATGCTAGGCAGGTGCTGACTTTCGAACGTAATATCCCCATGACTCTCCAAAGCCAGGCAGATAGGAACAAGGGTCACCATTACTTTCTCTAACAGTGACGTCATCAGATTCTACCCTCATGACTATGATCCCATGGTCACCATTTTGCAACATGATAATTGGGAAATCAATCGAGTCTTGATAGAGCTAGAAGCTCAGCTGACGTCCTATTCTAGAGCACCTTCCAAAAGCTCCAACTCAATCCCGACAACATTAAGGCTTTCTAAGGTTCAATATTAGGCTTGTATGATTGGAATTTTATTCCTCAAGAGACAAATGTTGGACCATGTGTTGAGATAACTTGTCCAACTTCTTAAACCAGAATAACAGTAAAAAGACAACAATAAAATAATACAGAAGGCGGTAAAATAATACAAGAGATTGGTAACACAGTTCAGTGAAACCACACCTACGTCTGGGGGCGAACTATACCCAAGAAAGGAAATTCACTACTTTAAATTAGTACACTTAGTCTTAAAAGAACCAACACACCTTATATTGTTCAAAGCATCTTCCTAATCCTAATGAATTTCTATTTAAGAACTCCCCCTAAATATGAGAACCTACCAATTTTCTTCTCAATCGCACAATCCGTGATTGGTGTTTACAATTCAAATAACCAATGTTGAATATTACAAATAAACTAAGACAAACCTTTTATGCCAAATTACTAAACATAGAGGTGTACAACAGTAGATTCCACACTAATCCAATTATGGAATTAGCTTGGAATATAAGAAACAAAGACTCAAACCCCAACACAAAGAACCTATTTCTTGCGCACCAAAACTTTTGACAAACAATGAGAATTGAGTCTCCTTATATAAGAATGTATTCTGAGCCTTTTCTCCTTATGGATATGCATTTAATTCGTCCAGAAAATAGCTGAATTAGTTGGATGCGATTTTCTCCTCAAATCTCTCCAATAAAAGATATGATTTATTATAATTCAAATTTAAATTTAAATCACATTTAAATATGATTTGAATAGCTCCAACTGTCAACAAATCAATTAAAATATTGCTAAAATAATTGCATCAAATCTGATTGAAAACCAATTAGAAAATATGCAACAAACAACATCCAACATGGCCTGCTGTGAAGGTCAAATGTTGTACAACACATGCTGGAAAATTGGGTTCAACATGTTGCATCAGTACATCAAAAATCAACTTTTCTCCTTGACTTGCAGATCTTCTATTATGGAGAGAATCTTGGATAGACGAAATCAGAACCAACTGCAATTTCCATCTGTCTGTTTTCAAGAGACCAGATGTTGCAACCTACATGTTGGAACATCTTGTTCAACATGTGTCCCTTATGCACTATAACCATCTTGATAAATTCCATGTTGTTTTGCATAGTGCGGCCAATCCCGAAATGACCAATAAGGTGAACAAGTGCAAGTAAGGGGCCAAATAACCCTAGAAACGATTTGCACCGTAGAAGCATATTCCAAGGAGATTTAAGTGAAATACCTCATAGTGGATGCCTTATCACCCTATAACATCATCCTTCACAGGCTATCCATCAACTTACTAAGGGAGATTATATCTACTTAATACCTGATCCTGAAATATCTGCTACCCAGCGGGCGAGTAAGGAGGATTCGAGGAGACTAAAAAAGCTACCCAGGAATGTTACCAGAGTAGCATGGATATGGGAAAAGAGGATCTCTCCCATGAGACTGCCCTTTTTTATGAAGTATATGGCACATTATTTATGCTAGAATTTCATAAACAACCGTTAGTCTATTAATTAAATGTTACAAGTAAGATCGACTAGTGAATCCTATAACGCAGTGCTAAAGTTCTTAATTTATGATTTTATTTGGGAACAAGACACAATTTTGACTAGGTCGAAATACTTGTATTAAAATGTAAATGTGCAATCTGGACAAAGATAATGGAATAATTAAGTAGAACAAGAGTAAAATAAAAGGACTAAGATGGTGTATGGATGAAAGTAATAGAAAAGTAAACTAAATTGAAAATAATTTTGCGTTAATGTAAAGATTGGTGTTTCATGGTTCATACATTCTCTCAGTGAATACTTTTTTCTCTTAACGTTAATACTTCGAGTGTAAGTGAGATCCTGTAGTAAAATGAACACCCATAATTCTATAAATGAAAGTCTTATATATACTAGTGAGAAATAACTTCCTTTAATGTTTAAATCCTCAGCTTTCTCCATGTAGAAGCTCGCATGCCCCTTCGTCTCTCGTTTCTTCCACGTGTTCTTCAAAATGCAACTTCAAAGTAGTTATCCATCTTTGAACGTGACATTTACGTGCCCAAATAACTTCCTCTTCGACACAATTGGTGTCGTCGAGAATCATTTTTGTTAGGATCTTTCCATAATATTCCCAACAGTTACTAAGTCCCAATTTCTTTTTGCTTGAGACTTAAGAACCTTGTACACATCATCAAATAGTGAACATGTTCCTACCTTTAACATGTTTGCTGAGGTATTTTCCCTTGTAAAAAATCCCAGCTAACACACATACATTGTGAGCTTTGACTCCAGACTAGGCATGGAAAATGATAGGCTCACGCCACAAAGGATCTGAAGGAGGTTCAGATATGGCCTTTGGCTCACCAAGTGACAAAGATAGGCACCTCACTTTTCAAAGAAGAAGAGCGCAAACTAGTTGACCAACTAATTAGAGACGTCAACTTATTCTCTTGGCCCCCCTTCAATATATCGAACATAGATACTAGAGTGGTGTGTCATCGCCTCACCATTAACCCTTCTATGAGACCAATGTCATAAAGAAAGCGTGAAGTTGGCTTGGAGAAGAGAGTCACCATCTATGGGGAGGTAAATAAGCTATTAAGCATCTATTTCATCACAAAAGTAAAAATATCCAACCGAGATAACCAATGTGGTCCTAATAAAGAAAGTATCAAATAAGTGGCACACGTGCATGGATTTTATTGACCTCAATGCAACTTGCCCTAAGGAACCTTATCCTTTTTTGAACATTGATCGTCTAATTGATGGGTCATCATGCTACTCAAGGTATAACCAGATTAAAATGGATCTCGTCGATCCATCCAATATGGAGTTTATGTCAAACCATGACAATTACTACTATAATGTTATTCCATTCATCCTCAAGAATGTAGGCTCCACCTACAAGTGATTCATTGCTGTGGTATTCTCCTAACAAATAGGATAAAAGTTAGAAGTCTACATCGACGACATGATAATGAATACCTCAGAAGGTTATATTCATGGAGCAGAATCAGAGGATGTAAGGAAATCAGTTATAAAGTACAACATGCATGCTGAATCTCGCCAAGTTCTCCTTTGGGTTTCATGCAGGAAAGTTCTTTGACTTCACGCTAACGAAAAGGGGTTTTGAAGAAAACCCAGATAACTGTCAAGCTATAATCGATATGAAAAGCCCCACCAATATCATAGAAGTTCAAGAACTAGCGAGTTGCCTTGCAACTTTATCTCGATTCCTTTTCTGTGCGGGTGACAATGCTTTTCTTTTCTTCGCTTCCCTAAAAAAAGAAAGAGAAGTTTGAGTAGACAGGGGAATACGATGAGGCGTTCTCAACAAAGAAAACCTTCCTCACATTGTTGTCTATCCTCACTCACCCAAAAGAGGGGTCGTCATTGCTCCTCTACCTTTCAGTCACGCACTAAGCGATGAGCTCAATACTTGTTCAAGAGACAGACAAGAGAAACTGACATGTGTATTTTATAAGCAAAGTGTTAAAAGGCGCTATAACATATTATCAGAAGATCGAGAAGCTATCTTTGGTCGTAGTCACTATGGAGAGGAAGCTTCAACTCTAATCCCAAGGCCATAAAGTACTTGTAAAAACCGACTACCTTGTTCGACAGGTCCTCAAGAAGCCAGACCTAGTAGGAAGAATGATGTCTTGGGAAATAGAACTTCTAGAGTATGACTTCAATACGTCCCAAGAGGAAGCGTCAAGTCCCAAGTTCTGGAATATTTTTTTGTGGAATTCATCTCGCCAATAGATAAAGAGGCGCCTTCAGAATGGACATTGTCAGTTGATGGTGCCTCAAACATCAAAAGGAGTGGCACTGTGATAGTTCTAGAAGGGCCAGGTAACATACTGATTAAGCAATCATTAAAATTTGAATTCAAGGCTAGCAACAACCAGGAAGAGTATGAAGCTTTCATATCCAGTATGGTCCTCTCCCTAGAAATTGATGCCTCAAGGCTAAAGGCGAAAATTGATTCCCATCTGGTCGACAATCAATTCGTCGAGGAATACTTGGCTAAAGAGCTTCAACTCATAAATTATCTCCTCAAGGTACAAGATTTATGAACACACTTGAAGTCTTTTGAAGTGAAGTATGTACCCAGAGATCAACACTTTAAACAAACCTTCTATCTAAACTCGCCAGCACGAAGATAGCGGGATACAATCAGAAAGTAATACAAAAAACTCTGTATGTCCCCATCATTAAGGCATACGAGACCTACAACTTGGAAGCCACCCCTAAATTTAGTTGGATTCCGCCCATACTATGCTACTTCGAAAAGGGAAAACTCCCCGAGGAGAAGGGGGAGGTGAAGAAGGTCCAAAAGCAATCGTCTAGATATACCCTTCTGGCGGGGAAAGCTCTACATGATGGGAAATGCTACAATGACTCAGGGAGCATTGTAACACCCCAGTTATAGTAAATTATTCTATTTTAATTTAATTATACTTTTTGTGTATTTATTTGTGTTTTTATTTGATTATTATGTGTGGATGGATAAATTAATGTGGGTGAGAGAGAGGGTGAGTGCCCTTGTACTAGGGTGTTGAGAGTAATTAGAGAAAGATAGAATAATTTAGAATTACTTTATTAACTGAAGTAATTTTTTTGATTTTATTATTAAATAAAATAGAAAGATAAAAATAAAATAGAAGTTGTAGAGATATTTAGGATAAGGTGGGGATTAGAGAGAAAAGTAAGGGTAAAGTAGGAATTGTCTAATGAGGAAGCTAGGTTTTTAGTGTAATAAGAGAATTAGAAGAATGGAGTGTTGGGTAGTACGTAGAATTTTTGGGAGAAAAGAGAAAAAAGAGGCTAGGGAAACATAAAGAGCAAGAGAATTCATAGGAAGAGCATCCATTGATAGAGCTTGGAAGACTTTTGCTGGAAAAATCTAAGGTAAGGGGGGATTATTTTCAATAATAGGTATGTGTATGAAGGGTAGAGTGGAGAGACCCTTAACCTCCTACAAGGTTTGTTCTTACTTTGAGTTATAATGAATGTTGATGAAAAATTGATGATAATTATGTTTTTACATGCCATGATGTGAATTGCAATTATGTGTGTTGACTCGTTGTTGTTGTTGTGTTCTTGGAATCAATTGAATCCATGAAAATTGATATTAGATTGAATGATTTAGGGCATGGATATAAGTGTTTAATTCATGAGAAAAATGGATAGATTGATGATAATTATTATGATATATGTATTGATCCTATTAGAAAATATATGGGGATGTTTATGAATGAACAAAATTGGAACTGGTTTGGTGGTTGAAGTTGGAAATTGGCATAAAATTACATAATAGGGAAAACTGATTTTTTTGTAAAAACTTACAGTGACAATCGATTGCACCAGATGATAATCGATTTCATTAGTTTAAATTTTGAAAACAAATAACAGTGCAATTGATTGCACCAGATGACAATCATGCATTCATTGCATTCGTGAGCATTATTCTCAGTATTTAAGGAACTTAGAGATTCTTTTTAAAAACATCACAGATGTTTTGACCATGGATGTTGGAAGAAGGAATACCCATAAATACAGTTTCAGATGTCTTGATCTTAAGGAATTGAGGAAGCTAAAATCTTTTGTGGATGATCCTAAGGATTTCAGAGACCGTTTTGGAAGACTTTTGTATGTTCTATCTACTGATGTTGAAAATGGCCTTCTTTATACTCTGGTTCAATTCTATGATCCCGTCTATCGATGCATCACTTTCCCTTATTATCAGTTGTTGCCTACCATGGAGGAGTATGCTTATCTTTTGGGTATGCCAGTTTCTGATAGGGTCCCCTTTTGTGGTTCGAAAGAGATTCTGGAATCTCAAGTTATTGTTGGTCCTATTCACTTGAAAAAATCTGATGTAGATGCAAATCTCACCGTCAAAGGAGGCATTCGAGGATTGACTTCAAAGTTTCTATTTGAGAAAGCCTTTTATTTTTCTAATTCTAGTAGCATGGTGGCCTTTGAAACTATTCTTGCCTTACTCATCTATGGTTTGGTCTTGTTTCCCAACATTGACAAATTTGTTGATGTTAAAGCCATTATGATCTTTTTGGTTGGAAATCCCGTTCCAACTTTTCTTGGTGACATCTATTTCTCCATTCACCATAGGACTTCTAAGGGAAATGAGATTATTGTCTGTTGTGCACCTTTATTATACAAGTGGTTTATTTCGCACTTGCCACAGTTTCCTAGCTTCAAAGAAAACGAGAGTTGCTTAAGGTGGTCTCAAAGACTGATGTCTCTCACCAATGATGACATCACTTGGTATTCTTCTATTTACAACAACGTTGAGATTATTGATAGTTGTGGGGAGTTCTCTAATGTACCTCTTCTTGGTACACAAGGAGGAATCAACTACAATCCGGCTTTGGCAAGACGTCAACTTGGGTTCGCAATGAAGGACAAACCTAATAACACTTTGTTAGAGGGATTATTTTTCCAAGAATGGAAAGAAACTAAAGGATTGAAGACAAGGATGGTGCATTCTTGGCACAATATTCATAGGAAAGGAAAGAGTGAGCTTGGATTGAAGAATTGTATAGCTTTGGAACATTATACTAGTTGGGTGAAGAAGAGGGTAAACGAATTCAAGATGCCATACGCTTATGAGAGACCCATGTCTTTAGTAGTGGTCAGATCACCCACTATTCATATTAAATACATAGTAATGGGTTCAACATTTGAAAACCTTAATTTTTGCTAGTTTTATTATTATTACCATTTTTTTACGATTTTAAACCTTTTTATGATTTTTCCCTTTTTTAGATACTTGTTGATTTTTTTTACTGTTTCTCTGTTTATTTTCATGTCTAAACATCGAGCTTTAATCTATGAATTCAACAATTCCCATGTTGTTATTCCATGATTACTTTGTCGAGATATTGATAGTATTTCGCCGCGTTTTGATTAATCGCATATGACATTTCGATTGTTGTCAATATGCACAAACCGACTTTGAGCACATTATCTAAGATTTTTGTTCGCTTTTCAATTTCCATTTGCCTTGCATGTTCTTGCGTTATGTGACTTTGATTCGCATCCTCGCATCCTAATTTTAATCTATGCATGTCCCGAGTTTACTTCTTTCAATTTAATTTTTGAATGTCTTGTAAATATAACTTGTTGTGTTGTTTATTTTCTTCACATGGCTTACTCTTGGGCTTTCTAACAATGGGACGTTTCTCTTGCACCTACACTCATGCATTGTTCATTCATTGATTGAGCCTGATTTAATTATTTCATCATCTTAAATCCCCATTCGACAAAATGTACCCCCATTCTCATGGCATGTAATAATTTTATCGCTTTTTATTTCTTTCTTGCTTGATTGTTTAGCTATTTACTAACACAAGAATAAAATAAACCATTTCCAAAATTAACAAAAATAAAGGCTCGATCCAACGTCGAGTATTTTCCCAATAAAAAATCAATCCATTTCTATCCATTCCATTTCTTTCAAACCATGTCATTCTAATCTTTCTTAACCGCTCATCAAATTCTTGATCCAACGTCAAGCCATTTTCACAATGAAAACTCAAAAAAAATACTTAATTCCTATTTAACACTTTTCAATAAAGATGGAAATGGAACATGGTGGATACCACGCACTCCTGAGACTAGGATTCGAGATGGATATCTCGCCTATCTTAGTTCTCGCCATCATCCAAAAATGTCAATGCGGTTTCTTCAAACCCTTTCTCAATCAAATTCAAAAACACTTAATTCTTATTAAATACTTTTACAAATAAGATGGAAATGGAACGTGGTGGATACCACGCACTCCGGTGACTAGGATTCGAGATGGATATCTCACCCATCCAAGTTCTCGCCATTACTCAAAACACATTCAAACCAATCAAACTCTTTTCTCGCCACCATGCGATCTACCTTTAAACTCTTTCTCAAACGAAAGGTATTTTGTTTCAATATGATGCAAATCAATGTTTCGTCCACTTGAACATGTGAGTACGCTTGTGACATTGCCCGCGAATCTTGATTTGTAAATCCATTCGTCCGTGATGCAAACGTCCCCTTCTCCACTTGTTTTGGGTAGTCCAACAATGTTTTCGTCGATTGACACAAAGTAGCTTTCGCTAAAATCGACCAACAAACAAACATTTGTCTATCCAAAACTACGTAAGCCTTGAGTTCTCTATTGCACCTGGAGATATGTAGGAGCAGGATTCGTAAATCTTGCCAGGCCCATTAATAAAAAACTTAGGTTTAGTCTCCTTCGTTGAAAATCCAAAAACTTTCTTCTCTTTTCTATTCTTTCTTTCCCGCCTAATAACTTGAGAAGCCTAACATTTCAAATTAACACTAACACGTACAACTAACCTAACAGTTTCTATTGAGTACAACGGACGTGAGGGGTGCTAATACCTTCCTTTTGCGTAATCGACTCCCGAACCCTGATTTGATTGCAACGACCATAATAATTGTCATTCTTTCTTGGGTTTTATCGATATTTCCCCTTTCCTTTTAGGAATAAATAAATTTCGGTGGCGAATTTGTTCAGTCCATCATTGCGAGCGTGCGATTGTGCTTCGCTAGATCGTGTTCTCATCATCATTTTTTTTGAGGTACGACAAGATCAAGGTTGTGTTTGGACATAAGACTTCTAGAAAGCTTTTGACAACATCAAAGAGTATCTGCTTGAACCTTCTATCTTGTCTCCTCGAGTGGAAGGAAGACCATTGATCATGTACTTAACTGTGTTAGAAGAGTCCATGGGTTGTGTACTTGGACAACAAGATGAAACTAGTAGAAAGGAGCATGTCATCTACTATCTGAGTAAGAAGTTTACAGATTGTGAGTTCGGTACTCCATGCTTGAGAAGATTTGTTGTGCTTTAGCCTAGGCTGCCAAATGTCTACTCCAATATATGATTAATCATACCACTTGGTTGATATCCAAAATGGATCCAATCAAGTATATTTTTGAAAAGCCTGCTTTGACTGAGAGGATTTCTCATTGGCAGATGCTATTGTCTGTATATGATATTGAGTACCGTACTCAGAAGGCGATTAAAGGTAATATTATTGCATATCATTTGGCTTACCAGCCAATTGATGATTATCAATCCATCAGGTTTAACTTCCCTGATGAAGATGTTATGTACTTGAAAGCTAAAGATTATGATGAATCCTTGCCTGATGAAGGACCAGAGCTTGGATCCCGGTGGGGTTTAGTGTTTGATGGAGCTGTTAATGCTTATGGTAATGGAATTGGGGAAATTACCATTACTCCTAAGGGTTCTCATATCCCTTTCACTACAATATTGATGTTTGATTGTACGAACAACATGGAAGAGTATGAAGCTTGCATTATGGGTCTTGAAGAGGCCATTGATTTGAGAATCAAGATTCTTGATATATATGGAGATTCAGCCTTGGTGGTTAATCAGATTAAAGTAGAATGGGAGACTCATCATCCTGGCTTGATTCATTACAAATATTATGCAAGAAGGTTGTTGAATTTCTTCAACAAAGTTGAGTTTCATCATATACCTCATGAAGAGAAGCAGATGGTGGACGCTCTGGCTACTTTGTCTTTTATGTATAAAGTAAATCATTGGAATGACGTGCCCAGTATCAGAATTATGCGCCTTAATAGGCTTGCTCATGTGTTTGCAGCAGAAGAAGTCATAAATGATAAGCCCTGGTATCATGATATCAAGTATTTCCTCCAAAGTCAGGAGTACTCGCTTGGGACATCCAGCAAAGATAAGAAGACTTTGAGAAGACTGAATGACAATTTATTTTTGAATGAAGATGTACTATCCAAGAGAAATTTTGACATGGTCTTGCTCAGATGCATGGATAGACACGAAGAAGACATGTTAATGCAATAAGTTCATGAAGGATCCTTTGATACTCATGCCAATGGACATGCAATGGCTAAAAAGATGTTAAAGGGCAGGTTACTATTGGCTGACAATGGAATCTGATTGTTGTAAATATGTGATAATTCCATAAATGTTAGATTTATGCTGATAAGATTCATGTGCCTCCAACGCTTCTCGATATTATTTCATCCCCATGGCTTTTCTCTACGTGGGGAATTGACATGATCGGTATGATTGAACCCAAAGCTTCGAACGGACATCATTTCATTCTGGTGGCTATTGATTACTTCACCAAATGGGTCGGATCAACATGTTTTGCTAATGTGACCAAGCAAGTTGTGGTCACATTTATCAAGAATCAGATTATTTGTCGATATGGTGTTCCAAGTAAGATCATCACTGATAATGGGTCGAACTTGAATAAAAAGATGATGAAAAAGTTTTGTGACGAATTCAAGATTGAACATCATAAGTCTCCTCCTTACATACCTAAGATGAATGAGGCTATTGAAGTCGCGAATAAGAATATTAAGAAGATTATCCAGAAAATGGTTGTGACATATAAGGATTGGCATGAGATGCCCATTTTTCTTTGCATGGGTATCTTACATCCTCCCGCATTTCAAAAAGGGCAATCCTTTTATCTCTTGTGCATGGCATGGAAGCAGTACTCCCCGTAGAGGTTGAGATCCCATCAATGCGAGTCTTGATGAAAGCCAAATTGTCTGAGGCTGAATGGTGTCAAAGCAGATATGATCAATTGAATTTAATTGAAGAGAAGAGGATGACAACTTTGTGTCATGGCCAATTATATCAAAAGAGAATGAAGAAAGCATTTGAGAAGAAGATTCGACCCTGCGTATTCAGAGAAGGTGACCTCATGCTCAAGAAGATCTTGTCTTTCAACTCCGATTCTAGGGGCAAGTGGACTCCTAATTATGAAGGCCAATATGTTGTTAAGAGAGCCTTCTCTGGCGGTGAAATGACTCTTACGACTATGGATGGTGAAGAGCTCCCTCATCCTATGAATTCCAATGTATTCAAGAAATACTTCTCCTAGAAAAATAAAAGAGTAGATCGCTAAGTTGAAAACCCGAAAGGGCGGCTTAGGCAAAAATGAGCATCTCAGTGGATTGAAAACCCGAAAGGGCGGTCCAGGAAAAAACTAGAGACATAAACAGATCGTCCTCGTAGATTGAACCTGAGAGGGAAATCTAGTAAAAAGTTAGAGATTATGGCAAGTAACTGGATCCGGCCAGACTTGATCATTTGAAGCAACAATCCCTATCAAAGTTTCTCATTCAGTCATCCCCGACCGAAGTTCTGAGCATAGCAGAATTCAAATTTGTTAGGGAGAATAGTGGTAATTGTATTTCTATGTAATCCTTTCCATGTATTTACCATATTTTTCAACCTTGTAATGATCCGTGGAGTCACGCCATTTGCGGGCTACCATTCTACAAATAAAATTTGAGTCTTTTACCCATTTGTTTATTGTTCTTATCATAATTCAATTTACGAAATTTCATTTATTTTTTATAATAATTTTTGAAACAAAAGGTAAATAAACAATCATGTTTTTGAAATTTACAAAAATATTTTCCTCGACTTGTGAATTTAAAAGAGGAATGAACGGTAATCTCAAGGATGGTAAGATCTTGAAGATCGGATCTCAGTGTTCTCCCAAGACAGGATTTTCCTTATGAACGTATGCAAAATCATCAGTTTGCTCAACATGAGATTTGCGGGAATGGTAGAGTCCCTAGTGAGGTTGGAAACAGGTCTTCGGAGTTTGTTCGAATGTTTCTTATCCCCGACAAACCTTTCCCTCCCTCAGAATGGAGTTCATGCTTTTAGAAGATTAACTTTGGGTCTCCAATCATTATCTTTTCCCTCTCTCCATAAGGATTCAAGCCTTGTGTCAGGATTTAGCCCCTTTGATGGCTTATGATCATTCCCTGCAGGGTTTTCTTGAGTTGAATCCATAGCAAGATCTCCAGTTGCATCTCCATCTTGTTTAGATTAGCCGAGTTTCAGGTTGTGCCTGTTTTGTGCAGAGTTTCAGGTTTAGCCGAGTTGAATCCAAAAAGATCTCCAGTTGCATCTCCCTTTTTGTGCCTGTTTTGTTAGCATATTCACACACATATTCATACGCATGTGCATAAGATCACAATGTTTATCTGTGCATCTTGCATTTCTTGGTGCTTCCCCGCTCTCTGGTGTTTTTCTACCCGTAGAGTGTGTGCATCCTCTCTCCAATAAAGTGTTGACCTTAAGCAGAAAACATTTATCTTTTTTATTCCCTCACAGAGTTTAATTCTCGTGGAAGGTTTTGTTTCAGTTTTCCTTTTCGGTTCATTATCTGGATGGAATTAATCCCCATTTGAGTTTATTTCCTCATTGGATTAAGTCTTCTTTGACCGTTTCTCTCCAGTTTATTCCTGGTTTGAACTTTTGTCCCTTTGGTTTATTACCTTTTGTTAAGCTATCACTCGGATGATAGTATATGATATTCCTCCTACCTTTGGTAGGTTACCTTTGTTAAGCTGTCACTTGGTTGGTAGTTGGTATTCTTTCCTTTGGTTTATTACCTTTTGTTAAGCTATCACTCGGCTGATAGTAGGTGATATTCCTCTTACGTTTGATAGGTTATCTTTGTTAAGCTATCACTTGGCTGGTAGTTGGTAATCTTTCCTTTGGTTTATTACCTTTTGTTAAGCTATCACTTAGCTGATAGTACGTAATATTCCTCTTACCTTTGGTAGGTTACCTTTGTTAACCTATCATTTGGCTGGTAGTTGGTAATCTTTCCTTTGGTTTATTACCTTTTGTTAAGCTATCACTCAGCTGATATTAGGTAATATTCCTCTTATCTTTGATAGGTTACCTTTGTTAAGCTATCAGTTGGCTGGTAGTTGGTAATCTTTCCTTTGGTTTATTACCTTTTGTTAAGCTATCACTTGGCTGGTAGTTGGTAATTTTTCCTTTGGTTTATTACCTTTTGTTTAGCTATCGCTCGACTGATAGTAGGTAATATTCCTCTTATCTTTGGTAAGTTACCTTTGTTAAGCTATCACTTAGCTGGTAGTTGGTAATTTTTCCTTTGGTTTATTACCTTTTGTTAAGATATCACTCGACTGATAGTAGATAATATCTTCTCTTACCCTTAGTTTGGTTACCTTTTTTTTAAGCTATCACATGGTTGGTAGTTGGTAATTTTTTTCTGTCGGGCCTATTACCTCTATTAAGCTATCGCCTGGATAATAGTTAGGCAATTTCTCCCCCTAGTGGAGTTGGGCATCCCCTTTGATTGATCTTTTCCCCGACGGAGTCTTGCCTTGGTAAGTCTTCCCCGTTGGACCTTAAGTTCGTTTGTTTTCTAACTATGCATTGGTTCTTTTCCAATATAATAGTTATTCCCGGGTTGAGTCGTTTCCCTTGTGGAATTTTGTTTATCCCCAGCTGGATCCCCCTTTAGAATCTGTTATTCCCCTGCAGATTTTCAGTCTCTTCTTTTCTCCAGCAGTTCTTTGTCTCTCGTGATGCTATTCCTCCCGCAGAGATCCTTGTCAGCATTCATATCATATCATAAGCATTTGTACAGTATCTTAGGGCCAAAAATTGGGTTTTTTATATTTAAGTCTCCCCAATCTCGTCGAGATGAAGATCTCAATCTTCATATCTCCGAATTGAAGAAACTTAAATAAGAGCATTTGTCATACCCTAATTTTTAACCCTAATATCCCACATACCATTTACATCCTTGCATACAAACAAGATCACCTCTTGGTCCCTCTCCCTCTCATCTTTGGGGTTTGCCTTTTGTAGGGATCATCAAGCACCTCTTTGTTGGTGTTTTACCTTTTGTGTCTATATGTTCACTACTCATTTAACCACTAATCAAAATAGCAAAAATATGTTTTGTTTCTTTTAATTTATGGTGCAAGGTAAGGTTTCCCATCAAGAACATCAAGCATGTTTCCTCAGCTAGGGTTTGTTTTGACTCTTCAGCAAAATGTGTTCAACCATTGATTCTCAAGAGGTTTCCTTCCAATACACGATCTCCAAGGTTCTCAAGCATCTCACAATCTCATTTTGATCAAGGGTATCTCAAAGTTTTGTGGCTGACTTCTCAAAGAAAGTCAAAGGTTCATGTGTTTATTTCCATGCCTTCTTCAACAAGTTACCTCAAGCTTTGAGAAATCTAATTAATGGACATTCAAAGGCACATTATTTTGAGTTCATATGATCATCCATGTACCTTGAAATGCAAGAAAAGTCAAAGTGCACAAGCTTGTTCCAAGTGGTTTGACCAAAAAGTCAACATTTGAAGTCAAAGTTCAAAGGATCACAACTCCTCCAAATCTCAACATTTTTGAATGCTTCTTTTTGCATATGACTCTTTTCAATATCCTCTACAACTTCTCTTTACATGACAAGATTCAATTATGCTTGGAGGATCATCAAAAGTTTGGAGAAATTATAGGTCATTTGTGGACTTAGTGAAATTTGACCTATTTTCAAATGGCTTTTTCTCAACTTTAAAGGTTTATAACTTCTTCAATTTTTCAACATTTTAGGCTGATTCTTTTTGCACAATATCATCTGTGATACCCTCTACAAGTTTGCTTCAAGGATAAAAGTCAAATTATGCTTGGAAGGCCATGGAATCCATTGAGACATTACATGTCATTTTCAGGCATTTGGGACTTAGAATTTTCTAAGTTACATGGCCAGTTTTACGTGCCAACTTCAACATGCCATAACTTTGTGCTCAAGCATCGAAATGCAACCTTTCTTAGCATATTGAAATCTTTGTTATGATTTCAACACATTGAAAAAAGAATGGGATCAAGAAGGGTCATGAGTAGGATGCCCAATTGGGTTGAACATGGTGACTTGGAACTGAAGAAATCACCATGGTCTAAATTTGAACTTCACTAATTCTCAATTTCAAGCCAAATTAGCACGCGTTTTGGACCTAAACATGTTTAACCAAGTCTCTAGAAGTTAATTGACCCTTGAAACACATGATTTGACTGAGTTTTGATGGATTACAAGTCACATTTTTCACACATTCTGATCAAATAGAGGAAGCTATTGCATTCATTGACAAGCTTTAAGAGCCAAGAAATCCATGCTTCAATCTGAAATTTTCCAGAAAAATTCAACTACCGTGTTTTGATTTCCAGCTTGTTTCAATCCAATTTCTTGATTCCATTAGCATCTCCGGCCTCCTCTGAAGCTTTTGCAACAATTCCCAAGCTCTGAGACCTTCTGAAGTGACCAGACCAGGTTGAACTTCATCAACTTCTGACCACCGTTTGGACAAGGTAGTTCTGAGCACCATTTGAACACAAACAAGTTACCACAATGTAGTCATTCACCCTCTTATGCTTTCCCCTAACTTATCTGATGTTGATTGATCGTGTTCATCATTTAATTTTATTTTTCGTGATATGCTTGCTTCTATAACTTCACTGAAATTCCCCATGCCCAATTTAGATAAATAAATTTGGAGCATGACGTTGAATTCGTGATGAGGAGGCGATCATATTGATGATGGTCTCATGTTATGAATTTACCAAACAATGAAGCTCTAGTGAGGGGTCATCGGGGAAGATGACCAGAATGTTTCAGGTCGTCTGAGTTTGACCAAGCACGTTGGACAAATGAAATATTCTGATCGGTCCAATTTTGAATTAGATCCCATGTTTCATTTTTGTTAAATTCCATCGTGCGCCCCAATCTAAAGATCGTTGGATCTGCCACGTCAATTAATGAGGCCAAATCCAACGCTCCGTATTTTTTTCTGATTTTATTTATTTTTCTTTTTTCATTTTAAATTGCATTTTCTTTAAAAATTCATAGTAAATTCATTTTTCATTCAAAAAATCCCAAAATAATTTCTAAAATTTTCTTCTATTTTTCTTCAGCTGTTTTTTATTTTTCAACATTTTATTTTCTTGATTTTCTATTTTTTCTTGAATTTTATCTTTTCTCCTTTGTTTTAGTTGTTTAAAAATACTTTTTTACATTTTAAAATTCTGAAAAATTTATTATATGGTTCTTATTTTATTTTCAATTTTCCATAATTTTCTTGGCCATATATTTGGTGTTTTGAAGGATTTTAAGGATTTTCTCTTTTATTTCCCTTTTAAAATTCATTTTAAATATGTTTTTAATGCATATTTTTTCATTTTTATTGCATTTTATATTTGTTTGACCTTTGTTGACTTTTGTTGGCCTTGGATCATGATTGTTTTTATCATAGGTCTCATCAAACTCAATGGATTGTGGATGTTGATGGGGTGAAAACCCTAATCCACCAAAATGGATGATTGATTTTGATGATGACTTGATCAAATCTTTGATCCAATTTGGGGTGTGATCTCTCTTGTCCTCTTCTTCTTCATCATCTCTTTCTTTTCCTCTTGATCAATTGGGTGGTTTATGTCCATCTTATTCATGATGCATGAATTGGTACTTTATGAACTTTTATCATTTTAAATATACCTCCAAATTGATCATGGATCATTTAAGATACTTTGGATTGATGCATAAGTTTGTCCTAAGTACTATGAAGTATGAATTAAAGTAATGAACCATCCTCCTAGCCTTTGCGCTTGATTCATCCTCTTTTCTTTTTGTGTGACATGGCTTTAGGGATTTACATATCATGTCTCTAGCATGTATTAACACAAACATTATTATTGACCGACCTCAGATAGTTGTGACTTCTACATAAGTCCAATTACGATTGCTTAACATAATGCTAAATTTGTTCCGAAAGTAAGTCATTTTTATAAGTGAGATTGTAAGTATCCTACTCCTCATGGTATTGTGTGAAAATATTGCCTCCTTTTCACTTATGAGAGCTAGTGGCATACTTGTTGGTTTTATCCAAGTTGGAGCCCTTCTCATAAGTAATGTAGAGGTCCATATTCTCATACTTGTGAGTGAATAGTTGAGTGTTCTCTAAAAGATGAAAAACCATTTTTCATTTTTTGATCACTAATATTTAATGACATATATTTGCATTGACTTTACTTTAAAGTCATTTACCTTATACTCTTTACTCCTTTGTCATTTATCTTATGCTCTTTACTCCTTTGTCATTTACTTTATTCTTTATTTTTAATATCTCACATCATATTACTTGTATTTGTGTTATTTATGTAAGAACAAAAATTGTTCTACAACAGATTCCTTGATTTTGATGATAACAAAGGATGAAACCAAAAATGGCACCCTAACGAAAAGTTTCTAAGTGTGCAGGATTCTAAAGAAAGAAGGAAGAAATCTGATGATGTCATCAGATACAGAACCAGATCAGAAGCATATTATCATATGATCAGAAGCATCTGAAGTGGAAACACGTTCAAGAAAGTCTAACTCTGAGCAAAACAGCAAAGTATCAGAAGCATCTGAACAAGAAGTAAGCTCTAGATGTTCTGACTCTGAACAACGCTATCTCTAACTTCCAGAAGTTATCAGCGCTATCTGAAGAAACTATCTGAACTCACAGGAGATTAACATCAGAAGCAAGATTCCAAGATTCTCCAGAAACACAAATACTCTGAGCATGGAATTGCTAATCATGAAAGAGTAACGTTAAAGTCAAGTAAAGATTTGCAAATGGTTTTCCTAATTAAGAAAGAGACGTTAATCTCCAATTTCAATAAAGAAGATACTACTTGTGGTAAGTAGTCATTTCAAGGAGAGAAAGTTATCCTGCAGAAGCTATTTAAGTGATGGCGTAAATTCATTTTAATATCCACCAGTTTCAACTACTACTTCAACTGATATATAAAATGGGCTGCAATCAACTTTGAAGCATCAGCAAGCCAACAAGCCAAAATTATACTGAAACATCAACGCTCAAGAAAAACACTCTTGCTCTCTAAAGATCTTCACGAAGCTTTTGCTTATAACGTGAAAAACTCTTGTTCTTAATACTGTAATATTTGCTTTCTTAGAAGCACTCTAGATTACATAAATCTTTTATCTATTGTTTGTTTATTTCCTCAAGTGACTCTGTGAAGTCTGTATACTTGAGAGGACTAAGAGATCTTTCTCTTAGACGTTGTTTGTAATCTTTCAAGATTAGTGGATTAAGTCCTTGTTGAAGGCGAAATCACCTCGGCCGGGTGGACTGGAGTAGCTTTGTGTTATAAGCGAACCAGTATAAAATCCTTGTGTGATTTTCTTTTTGAAAAGCGCTTATTTTTCCAAACAATTCAAACCCCCCCTTTCTTGTTTTTTTCTCACCTTCAATTGGTATCAGAGCTCCGGCTCTATTACTGATTTTCTAATCAAACACTTAACAGTGTAGAGAGATCCAGTACGAGAAAAACTATGGCCCACTCAAATGAAAAAGATAGTTACAATGCTAAGCCTCCTGTTTTTGATGGAGAGAAGTTTGACTACTGGAAAGATAGAATTGAAAGTTTCTTTCTGGGTTATGATGCTGAACTCTGGGACATTGTCACAGATGGATACAAACCTCCTGTCACAGAGGATGGAGCTGAAGTTCCCAGAAGTAAGATGTCAGATGATCAGAAACGAGTTTTCAAGAATCATCACAAGGCCAGAACCATACTCCTAAATGTTATATCTTACAACGAGTATGAAAAGATCACCAACAGAGAGACATCCAAAGATATACTTGACTCTCTGAAGATGACTCATGAAGGAAACTCCCAAGTCAAAGAGACGAAGGCTCTGGCGCTTATCCAGAAATATGAAGCCTTCAAAATGGAAGATGACGAAGCTATAGAGGCTATGTTTTCTAGATTCCAAACTCTTATTGCAGGTCTCAAGGTGCTAGACAAAGGATACACAACTGCAGATCATGTTAAGAAGATAGTCAGAAGTCTGCCAAAGAAATGGAGACCTATGGTTACTGCTCTGAAGCTGTCAAAGGATCTGAACAATATCAACCTTGAAGAACTTGTCAGTTCTCTCAGAAGCCATGAGATAGAACTAGAGGAGGATGAGCCTCAGAAAAAGAACAAGTCCGTAGCGCTAAAGTCCAGATCTGAAAGACGGAAACCTGACAGAACCAAAGCTCTCCAGGCAGAAACTGAAGATACTGACGACTCTGAACCAGAAGACTCTGATGATGAAGAAGAGTTGTCCCTACTAACCAGAAGAGTTAAGCAACTCTGGAAAAAGAGGAACAACAATTTCAGAAGACCAAGACCCAGAGGGGATCGATCAGAGTCAATTTCAAAAGGTAAAGCTAACAAAGATATTACCTGTTATGAATGTAAAGAAACAGGTCATTACAGGAATGAATGCCCCAAGCTAAAGAAAGACAACTCTAGAAAAGAAAGCTTCAAGAAAAATACCTTCAAGACAAAGAAAGGACTGATGGCTACCTGGGATGATAGTGAATCTGGATCATCAGAATCTGACTCTGATGAACAGGCCAACGTGGCACTTATGGCTACCACATCCAGTAGCTCAGATGAAGAATCTGAAGAGGTATTCTCTGAACTTTCTCGATCTGATTTAGAATCATGCTTGTCAGAAACTCTTAGCTCTTATCAGAAATTAAAACAAAAAATTAAAAACATTAAAGGCTGTCTTAAAGCTAAATTTGAAGAATGTAGTGAACTTGAGATAACAATTCTAGCACGAGAAGATACAATCAGATCTTTAACGTTAGAAAGAGATGGAGCAAAAATAAAAATCTCAGAATTAGAAGAAGCGTTGTCTCAAGCACCACAAACTTCAAATAAAATAATTTATAAATACGAAGAAGCCTTTCAAGAATTTCTGAAAAATGGGATAGATAGGAGTATTATGGCATCCATGATTTATGGAGTTAGTCAGAACAATAAAAAGGGAATTGGGTATGATCCTAAGGAAGATAAAACTTCTACCAGTAACCAACTTAAGTCTCCCTTTTCATATCACTATACACACACACAAGAACAAAAATTTAAAAATTCTAGAAAACCCAAAGTTATAAGAAACTCTGGGAAAAC
The DNA here is from genome assembly GCF_024323335.1 of Lathyrus oleraceus. Classification (NCBI taxonomy): domain Eukaryota; kingdom Viridiplantae; phylum Streptophyta; class Magnoliopsida; order Fabales; family Fabaceae; genus Lathyrus; species Lathyrus oleraceus. The sequence goes on from NC_066580.1 coordinate 473,722,588, forward strand.
TAATCTGAAAGGACCCAAGAGATTCTGGGTACCAAAGGATAAGATTGTCTATGTTGCAGATATCCTATGCAGCAAAGTTCAGACACCAGTCATGGTACCTGGACTCTGGATGCTCGCGACACATGACGGGAAGAAAGTCTATGTTCCAAAGTCTGGAACTTAAAGACGCTGGATTTGTAGGCTTCGGAGGAGATCAGAAAGGAAGGATCAGAGGCTCCGGAACTATTGGTAATGGTACTCTTCCCTCTATATCTGATGTTCTTTACGTAGAAGGATTAATGCATAACTTGTTATCCATAAGTCAATTAAGTGATAACGGTTATGATGTAATCTTTAATCAAAAAACATGTAAAGCCATTAATCAGAACGATGGCTCTGTCCTTTTCACAGGCAAGAGGAAAAACAACATCTATAAAATTAATCTTTCTGATTTAAAAGAACAAAATGTTAAATGTCTGATGTCTGTTCATAAAGAGCAATGGGTGTGGCATAGACGCTTGGGCCACATTAGCATGAGGAAACTTTCTCAGCTAACTAAACTCGAGTTAGTCAGAGGCCTACCTAAACTGAAGTTTTCTTCAGATGCTCTGTGTGAAGCATGTCAGAAAGGAAAATTTTCAAAAACATCCTTTAAAAAGAAAAATGTTGTTTCTACCTCTAAGCCTCTGGAACTTCTTCACATTGACTTATTTGGTCCTGTGAAAACAGCATCAGTTAATGGAAAGAAGTATGGACTAGTCATTGTTGATGATTACAGTCGCTGGACATGGGTAAAATTCCTAAAGCACAAGAGTGAGTCTCACTCTGTATTCACTAGTTTCTGTTCCAAAGTGCAAAAAGAATTTGACTCTAAAATTATTAGAGTCAGAAGTGATCATGGTGGAGAATTTGAAAACAAAGATTTTGAAGAATTATTTGATTCTAATGGAATATCCCATGATTTCTCTTGCCCTAGAACTCCACAACAAAATGGAGTTGTAGAGAGGAAGAATAGGACACTCCAAGAGATGGCCAGAACCATGATCAATGAAACTAATGTGGCAAAGTATTTTTGGGCAGAAGCTGTAAATACAACATGTTACATTCAGAATAGAATCTCTATAAGACCTATTCTGGAAAAGACTCCCTATGAACTGTGTAAAGGAAGAAAACCAAACATTTCATATTTTCATCCTTTTGGATGTTCTTGCTTTATTTTAAACACTAAAGAACATCTGAACAAGTTTGATTCCAAAGCACAGAAAGGTATTATGTTAGGATACTCAGAACGCTCTAAAGGCTACAGAGTATACAACACAGAAACCAAAATTGTGGAAGAATCAATTCATGTCAGATTTGATGATAAGCTTGACCCTGAAAAGTCAAAGCTAGTTGAAGATTTTGCAGATTTAGAAATCACCCTTGCAGGTTCTGATAAAGCTCCAGAAGCAACTGTCATTCAGAACTCTGAAGAAATTAAATCCCCAGAAATCTGAAGATTTGATTCTGGGAAACAAGGACGAACCTGTCAGAACCAGATCTACCTTCAGGACCTCTGAAGATACTCCTCTGGGACTAGTGTCTCTGATTGAGCCTATGTCTTGTGATGAAGCACTTCAGGATAACGACTGGGTTTCAGCCATGCAAGAAGAATTAGATCAATTCTCAAAGAATGATGTCTGGGATCTCGTTCCTAAAACCAGAGGCACTCATGTCATTGGAACCAGATGGGTTTTCAGAAACAAGCTGAACGAGAAAGGAGAAGTCGTCAGAAACAAGGCTCGACTGGTAGCTCAAGGTTACAGTCAACAAGAAGGTATTGACTATAATGAAACCTTTGCTCCAGTCGTGAGGTTAGAATCTATTCGTCTTCTTGTATCTTTTGCTATTAATCACTCTATCAAATTATACCAAATGAATGTCAAGAGTGCATTCCTTAATGGTTATATTTCAGAAGAAGTGTATGTCAACCAACCTCCAGGTTTTGAAAATTCAAATTTTCCAGAACATGTTTTTAAACTTAAGAAATCCTTATATGGACTTAAACAAGCTCCCAGAGCTTGGTATGAACGATTAAGCAACTTTCTTCTGGAACAAAATTTTATCAGAGGGAAAGTTGATTCTACACTCTTCTGTAAAAACCTTAATAATGATCTCATGATATGCCAGATTTACGTTGATGATATTATTTTTGGTTCTGCTAATATCTCTGTTTGCCAAGAATTTTCTAAGTTAATGCAGGCAGAATTTGAAATGAGTTTAATACAAGAACTAAAGTTCTTTCTGGGAATTCAAATTAATCAAACTCCAGAAGTCACGTACGTTCATCAAAGCAAGTACATTAAAGACGTTCTGAAGAAGTTTGACATGACTGAATGCAACTCTGCAAAAACTCCCATGCACCCAACTTGCATTCTTGAAAAGGAAGAGGTAAGCAACAAGGTTTGTCAGAAGCTCTATCGAGATATGATAGGCTCTCTTCTCTATCTGACTGCTACTCGTCCTGATATTCTCTTTAGCGTCTGTCTTTGTGCCAGATTCCAATCAGATCCTAGAGAATCTCATTTAACAGCAGTTAAGAGAATTCTTAAGTATCTGAAAGGAACTCCTAACCTGGGCCTGATGTATAAGAAAACATCAGAGTATAGACTTTCTGGTTACTGTGATGCAGATTATGCAGGAGATAGATTAGAACGAAAAAGCACATCTGGAAATTGCCAGCTTCTGGGAAACAATCTGATATCCTGGGCTAGCAAAAGACAGTCAATAATTGCTCTATCAACTGCAGAAGCAGAATACATCTCAGCGTCACTGTGCACAACTCAGATGCTCTGGATGAAGCATCAGTTAGAAGATCTGCAAATTTTTGAGAGTAACATTCCTATCTTCTGTGATAATACTGCTGCTATTTGTCTTAGTAAGAATCCCATTCTACATTCCAGAGCCAAACATATTGAAATAAAACATCATTTTATCAGAGACTATGTTCAGAAAGGGATAGTAACATTGAAGTTCATTGATACAGAACATCAATGGGCAGATATCTTTACTAAGCCTCTAGCTGAAGATAGATTTCTTTTTATCTTAGAACATCTGAACATTAAAAATTGCCCTGAGTGAAGTATGGCTCTGGAAATGTAAATTGAGACTCTGATAAAAACAAATATTCTTCTGCCTCTGACTCTGATACTTCTACCAGTTAAGAAGATATCTGAGTTAGAAATCTCCAGGAACCAATCTTTTGGTATTCCTGAAGATCAGATACATCAACACGTGGAGCACTAAGCGTCTAACCCTAGAACTTCTAGACAGTTGTCAATAGAAATTCAAAGGACAGACGTTTGAAATCTTCTTGAGCAGTGTGCGTACTGTTGGGATTAGACATTCATTAATTAGCTGTAATCATTTTTCCCCCAAGCGTGCAATCTTGAGCTTTGTACTAACGCAATTTGATGTGTCGTTTTGCATGTGTTTCACTTAGAGTATATAAACACTTTTCTCACATTTCACACACTTATCACTCTCACTCACTCTAAAACCCTAAACCTCTCTGAAGCATTCTCTGCAAACTCTTCATCTTCATCAATCTTCATCTTCTTCTTCACCATGGACGCTCAACAACAAGAAGTGTTTAACTTTTCTCAACAAATGGAATCAAGCTCAACTGCTCAAACTTCAAGCATTCCAACTCCAACGGTTACAGGCGTCTCCATCACCTCTGTTTACAAGGAACCCCATGTTCTTGACCGTGAACGCCATATTAACCTATCAACCCCTTTTGAAGGACTGGACGTGTTGTGTGAAACGCTAGTAGATTTCGACAACTTGAAGAGAAATGGCGTTGATCTTACTGAAGAACTTCGTAAACAAGGGTGGGAAAACTACTTCCAAAGGCTTTATGGTCCTGTTTACCCACTTCTCATCAAGGAGTTCTGGAGATTTGCAGATGCAGATGACCATTTCATCGTCTCCTATGTTCTGGGGGTAAAGATTGTAATTACTGAAGGGTCAATTGCCTCTTTACTGAACATGGAGAGAGATGGAGGAAAAAGGATTTACAACATCCCTCCTAGGTCAAAGCGCATTACTGATGTAATCAATCCAACAATATTCAAACCCAACACTGAAGGAAATCCTTCAAAGAACAAAGAGCTGCATCAGAACCTCAGAGTGTGGCTGAAGATCATTCTGGGAACTATTCACCACCGTTCAGCCTCTAACTCCTCTGACTACATCAATGCAGATCAGAAATGCATTATGTATTGCATTCAGAAGGGTGTGAAGATCTGCCTCCCTGCTCTCCTTTTCAGATACCTCAGAGATTCTGTCAAGGAAACCAGAAATAACATGAAGCCCAGATCCTACATCCCTCTGGGAAGATTGCTATCTGATGTTTTCATCGAGAACGGACTGGTAGATCATTTGGAAAAGACCAAACTGATGGATGATCTGGCAATAGATACTGGGAAGCCTCTGAACGCCAGAAATCTCAAGAGTATGGGAATAATCAAGAAGATTCAAGTCAGACCCACTATGGATACATCCTGGGATGCCTTGAAAGATCAGAGGAAGCTGCCCCATGGTCTTGCAAGGTTCTTCAAAAATGAACCTAGAGATGCGGTTGCTATCTATCTTCAGCGTCTGCTGGATGAAGGTGTTGACATATCTGACTTCAGCCTCGACGATTGTCTGGATTCAGAAGAAGACTTCGTCAGATACAAGAGAGGTCTCTCTGAGAAGAAGATTGCATCACAGGCAAAGAAGACCAGAATTGGAGAATCTTCTGGAAGCAGATCTCCAGCTCCTCTGAAAATCTCTACTGGTATGTCTGTTCCTCCTATTTCCTCTGTACCTCCGATGGTTTCCTCTACCCTTCCTCTAATCCTCTCCCAACACCACCAATTTATACAACCTCTGAAATCCCACCTTCAACCATCAGAACCTCTCAGCCTTCACCAGTTTTAAATATCGCCCGTACATTCATACCTCCTTCTGAACCTGAACAAATAAACCAAAGCACTTCCTCTTCTTCTTCTTCCACAGCCCCAGAATCACCACCATACCTCAACATTTCTTCTGACCCAGAACTCTCAGACCCTAACTCTCCAACCCTAGCCCAAATTTATGCTCTAAACCTCGCTTCACAACAACCAACAGAACCTGAAATAACTTCACCACCACAACAAACAACCACCATCCCTTCTGAAAACCAACCTTCTGAAGACCAACCCTCTGACCTTCCCACCTTTGATATCAACCCACCAAACACCTCTGCTGCACCTGAATCAGAAACTGAAACTGAACCTTTAGACTTAAACCCTCTTTACGCTTCACCCCAAAGATCTGAACCTGAAGCAGAATCTGAACCTCTCACATTAAATCTCAGCCCTCCAACATCTTCACCTCAAACCTCTGAACCAAACCTTTCTGTACCTACCCTTGAGGAAGCCATCATGCTGGTAGCAGGGGCTTCAGTACAAAAGGTCAAGTCTCTGACCACTAACTCTGAAGTCAGTGATGATCCTGACTCTGTAAGGACACACTGGAACAGAGTCATTGGCTGGATGACCTCTGAGGCTTTTAGACTGAAGAACATCTCTGAACAAGTCAGAAATGGCTACATCAGAGATGCTGAGGCAAGACTCCAGGAAAGACTTGCCAGAGAAGCTGCTGAAGAAGCCAGGGGCTAGAGGAAGAGAGACTTGCGCGAGAAGCTGAAGAAGCCAGAAGATTGGAAGAAGAAAAGGCTCGTCAAGCTGAAATCCTAAGGTTAAAGGAAGCTGAAGCTAAGGCTCTGGCAGATGCTGCTGCTGCTGCAGAAGCTGAAGCACAGGCCGCTGCTGAAGCACAGCAGGCTCTGACTCTGGGGGAGTCCTCTTCTGTTATCCCTATGGTTCTCCAAACTCTGAAAGAACTTAAGCAAGATCAGAATGAACTCCGGGCCAGAATGGACAAGCAAGATACTGTCAACGACAACATCCAGAACATGCTTGCAATGTTGCTTCAGAGAATGCCTCCGCCTCCGAACCCTTGGGCACTTAGGATTTATTTTGCTTGCCTGTTGTTTTATTTTCTCTGAATCTGATGTTTTCTAATTCTTGTTGCCTTTGTGCTTTTATCTGAATACAAGTTTTTCTCTTAATTTTTTTTTTATGTCTTTTTGATTCTGACAAAAAGGGGGAGAAGTCATTAATAGCTCTGATGAAAATATTGTCTAAATACCTTAAGCATTCTGCAACATATTTTTCTTAACAATAAACTTATCTAACCTGGACTTAAGAAATTGCAGAAGGTATCAAGAAACCTCTTTACTTAGAAGCTCTGGTAAGAACTTCTGAACTCCCTAGCACTATCTCAGGGGGAGCTTCTGTCTATCTGATCTGATATTATTCATGTTTCATCTGCTAATTAAGTTTGTTTTGTCATCATCAAAAAGGGGGAGATTGTAAGAACAAAAATTATTCTACAACAGATTCCTTGATTTTGATGATAACAAAGGATGAAACCAAAAATGGCACCCTAACGAAAAGTTTCTAAGTGTGCAGGATTCTAAAGAAAGAAGGAAGAAATCTGATGATGTCATCAGATACAGAACCAGATCAGAAGCATATTATCATATGATCAGAAGCATCTGAAGTGGAAACACGTTCAAGAAAGTCTAACTCTGAGCAAAACAGCAAAGTATCAGAAGCATCTGAACAAGAAGTAAGCTCTAGATGTTCTGACTCTGAACAACGCTATCTCTAACTTCCAGAAGTTATCAGCGCTATCTGAAGAAACTATCTGAACTCACAAGAGATTAACATCAGAAGCAAGATTCCAAGATTCTCCAGAAATACAAATACTCTGAGCATGGAATTGCTAATCATGAAAGAGTAACGTTAAAGTCAAGTAAAGATTTGCAAATGGTTTTCCTAATTAAGAAAGAGACGTTAATCTCCAATTTCAATAAAGAAGATACTACTTGTGGTAAGTAGTCATTTCAAGGAGAGAAAGTTATCCTGCAGAAGCTATTTAAGTGATGGCGTAAATTCATTTTAATATCCACCAGTTTCAACTACTACTTCAACTGATATATAAAATGGGCTGCAATCAACTTTGAAGCATCAACAAGCCAACAAGCCAAAATTATACTGAAACATCAACGCTCAAGAAAAACACTCTTGCTCTCTAAAGATCTTCACGAAGCTTTTGCTTATAACGTGAAAAACTCTTGTTCTTAATACTGTAATATTTGCTTTCTTAGAAGCACTCTAGATTACATAAATCTTTTATCTATTGTTTGTTTATTTCCTCAAGTGACTCTGTGAAGTCTGTATACTTGAGAGGACTAAGAGATCTTTCTCTTAGACGTTGTTTGTAATCTTTCAAGATTAGTGGATTAAGTCCTTGTTGAAGGCGAAATCACCTCGGCCGGGTGGACTGGAGTAGCTTTGTGTTATAAGCGAACCAGTATAAAATCCTTGTGTGATTTTCTTTTTGAAAAGCGCTTATTTTTCCAAACAATTCAAACCCCCCCTTTCTTGTTTTTTTCTCACCTTCAATTTATTCTTTGTCCATTTGGGCTTCCATTTCCTTGTAAAAAGACATTAATAAAGGAAAGACCTAAAAACGGAATTTATCTTCTTGATTCATGAACTTATGGTTACTATCCTTAGCATTGTTGTGGAGTTATGGACTTAGGACTAAGATCTTGACCCTTTCTTTGGGATTTTGTGACTTGAGACCTTAGCATTCATCTGGTACCTTTGACTTTGGACCTCTTCTGAAGACCTGACTTGGTTATCCTGGTTTTATATGATGCATGATTTATTCTTTGCTTATTTGGCTTGCTTGAGGCTTAATCTAAATGAGGGAATTCTTGCTTGAATTATGTCATAAAGCTTTCTATTTCTTGGTTAGATATTTCCTCCCTATCTTTTACTTTATTCTCTAGGATAGTCTCTTCTTCTTCTCTCCTTCTTTAATTTTTAAAAACTTCTCTCTTTTCCAAAACCTTATTGTTTTAAACTTGAACTACTTTTCTCAATAAAACCTTGACTTTTGTCAAGTGATTTTTCAAAATATTTTTCTTTATAAATGCTAATATATCTTAAGCATATTCAGATTAATTTCAAAAGACTTAAAAAATGCATGAACCCATTCAAACTATTTTGTGCCCTTTTGTGCACTTTTTCTCTTAAACTCTTCTCAAAACTTAGACATGAGTCATTTCCATAGTTGAGATATAATTCTCCTATCCCCATAGTATTGATGATAATTATTTTCCATATAATAGAGCTAGTGACATACTTGTTGATCTTTATCCAAGTTGGAGCCATTCTCTATGGTGATGCAAAGTTCTCATACTTGTGGACGACTAGCTGAGTATTCTCCTTAAAATGACAAAATCGTTCTTCAGCAAAAATGAATCAAAACAAACATTTTTTTTTATTTTTACCACGAACTACGAGGTTTTGATCCTCCATTGCCCTTTGTTGGTACATAGGCATGAGACTCAAAAAGTCTTGGCAAACACAAAAAATCATAAAAAAATATTTCTTTTCTCATCTCTCCAATATTTTGCAAACAACACCTTATTTTTAAGCCAAAATGCACAAATTTTCAAAGAGGTTCCTATATAGTACTATAGATGTTTAGGGTGCTAATACATCATCTTTACATAACCAACCCCTGAACCTTTATCTATTTTTTATTAGTTTTATTTTAAAACTTATTTGGGTTTTGTTCATACTTTTTACCCTTTTCCTTTGGAAATAATAAAAGTGCGGTGACGACTCTTGCTTTGCGAGTTTAGTTAATCAATAGCTTAAACACAAATTTTTTACCGCTACAGAAAAGTGGTGACTCTGGTGAGGAGTAGTCCCTAGTGGGTTTAGCCCATCTTTGCTTATCTGTGTATATTATGTTTGTTGTTGTTTGTTATTGTTTGTTCTGTCAGGTGCTTGGTGATCTTTATGTGGTGAGGTAAGTCTTATACCCGGACTTGAGTGCTCTTATGATTGGAGGGTGGTATAGTCTTGTTTGGCTTACATGGAGTTAATCCTTAATGAGCTGACTTGAGATCCTCTACTCAGTGGAGGCCTATTTGGGATTACTGATGTCATGTGAGTAGTCGTAATTGGCATTAGTTTTTTCGACCTGGGAGCCCGAGAAGCTGAGAACCTTAGAACTTTTAACTCATCTTGGACTTTTAGGACGTAGTGTGGTGGCTATTCAGGTGTAGACTTGAATTAGTTGTTACGTGATACTACACTCGAACGAGTTTCTCTTGAGAACATTATTGGTTAGCGAGTAGTCGTATAAACCTGTAATATCCAAAAGATGGAACTATGACTATGTGTTGGTTTTTACCCTTGGCTCCATGCTCATGACTCCAAACCTTTGGACCTTGCTTGTGTGCCTTGTGTGATCTTGTTTGTGGTTGTTTCATCATGCATTCATTGCATTCATGAGCATTGTTCTCAGTTTTCAAGGAACTTAGAGATTCCCTTTGCAAACATCGCATATATTTTGATCATGGATGTTGGAAGACGGAATACCCGAAAATACAGTTTCAGATGTCCTGATATTAAGGAATTGGGAAAGCTAACATATTTTGTGGATGATCCTAAGGATTTCAGCGACCGTTTTGGAAGACTTTTGTCTGTTCTATCTACTAAAGTTGAAGATGGCCTTCTTTGTACTCTGGTTCAGTTCTATGATCCCATCTACCGATGCTGCAGTTTTCCTAATTATCAGTTGTTTCCTACCATGGAGGAGTATGGTTATCTTTTGGGTATGCCAGTTTCTGATAGGGTCCCTTTTTGTGGTTTGGAAGGGATTCAAGAATATGAAGTTATTGCTGGAGCTATTCACCTGAAGAAATCTGATGTAGATGAAAATCTCACTGTCAAAGGAGGTATCCGACGATTGACTTCAAAGTTTCTATTTGAGAAATCCTTTTCTTTTGCTAATGCTGGTAGCATGGTGGCCTTTGAAACTATTCTTGCCTTACTCATCTATGGTTTGGTCATGTTTTCCAACATTGAAAATTTTGTTGATGTTAAAGCTATTAGGATCTTTATGGTTGGAAATCCTGTTCCAACTGTTCTTGGTGACACCTATTTCTCCATTCACCATAGGACTTCTAATGGAAATGAGACTATTGTCTGTTGTGCACATTTACTGTACAAGTGGTTTATTTCGCACTTGCCACAGTCTCCTAGCTTCAAAGAAAACAAGAGTTGTTTAAGGTGGTCTCAAAGACTTATGTCTCTCACTAATGATGACATCACTTGGTATTCTTCTATTTACAACAATGTTGAGATTATTGATAGTTGTGGGGATTTCTCTAATGTGCCTCTTCTTGGTACACAAGGAGGAATCAACTATAATCCGGCTTTGGCAAGACGTCAACTTGGATTCTCCATGAAGGACAAACCTAATAACACTTTGTTAGAGGGTTTATTTTTCAAAGAAGGGAAAGACACTCAAGGATTGAAGACTAGGATGCCTCTTGTTTTCCCTTGGGGGATGCCTCCTCACTTTGTTCCAGAAGGATATCAACTTGATGTCGAAGTTCCCTTTGCTTAACCTGTTATGTCTGTACCACCTCCCATGGTCCATGTTACTCCTTATATGGAAGAACCTGTTTTCCATGCTGATCAGAGTGAAACTGTTGGTGTCTATGAAAGGATGGATGAATTTCAAGATTACTTTCAAGCTATGCAGAAAGAGATTCGAGCACTGAGGGGAAATGAATTGTTTAGGAAGAATGCTCATGATCTGTGCTTAGTTCCTAATATGAAGATTCCACATAAGTTCAAAGTTCCAGATTTCAAGAAGTATAAGGGAAACTCTTGTCCTTTGAGTCATTTGGTGATGTATGCTTGCAATATGTCAACTCAAACTAATAACCATCAACTGTTTTTTAATTACTTTCAAGATAGTTTGACTGATGCTTCTTTGAAGTGGTACATGGGACTTGATATCACCCAGATCCGTACTTTCAACGACCTAAGTGAATCTTTTGATCGTCAATACAAGTATAATGTTGACATGGCACCAGACAGAGATCAACTCCGTGCCATGTCCCAGAAGGATAAAGAAACTTTCAAAGAGTAGGCACAAAGATGGCGCGAGATTGCTGCACAAGTCATTCCTCTGGTGGAAGAGAAAGAAATGACAAAGCTGTTTTTGAAGACGTTGAGCCCGTTTTACTATGACCGAATGGTTGCAAGCGCTCCCAGTGATTTTATCGAGATGGTAAACATGGGAATGAGACTAGAAGAAGGAAAATGATGCTAACGTTATTTCTCAAGAGAAGCGTATGAGATCTCCGAGAAGCAATCAACTTCATCAGCATGTGGCGTCAGTTACCCCGGTTATTAATCATGCTCCAGTTGTTCAAGAAGCACCAAGTTATCAACCACATTTTCAACAACGTACCCATCAACAGAACCGTGTCCAGAAACCTGCACAATTTGATCCAATTCTGATGTCCTATACAAAATTATTTTTGCTTTGATATAGAAGAATTTAGTACAGATAAGAACTCCACCAGCTATTCTGAAAGAGTTTCCTTTGTGGTATAAACTTGATCATCATTGTGCATTCCATCAAGGAGCACCCATTCACGATATTGAAAACTGTTTTGCTTTGAAAGCCGAGGTGAGAAGACTAGTGCAAAGTGGTATTTTGTCTTTTGAAGACTCAGGTCCTAATGTGAAAGCCAATTCGTTGCCTAAACATGGGGATGAAACTGTGAATATGGTCGAAGGATGTTCTAGAAAATACCGTGTTTTCATGTCAATCTGATCAGAAGATCCTTGGTCGAGATTCACACAACTTTGTACAAGTTGAGCTATTATGAGCACGATCATGCTTCTTGCCACGTTTGTTCAAGGAACCCTCGATAGTGTGTTGTGGTGACAACTAGCCCTATTTAAATATCTTTAACCGGCAGATATGAAGAACTATTGTCTTCAAATCATCATGGTGAGCGATAGTTTAAATATTAAACAACCCAAATTTTGTCCCTCTGATGTAAGGGATATGATGGAGATGAACTATGAATAGAGAACCATATATAAATTATTCAACTCTTTGAATCTTTACTTCTATCATGAATGAGAATTTCAATTTTACAAAGATATAGATAAAGACCAGTACTTTTGACAAATATAGTTATGTATCTCTGTGATATGATGCGGTGAAATTAAATGATGAATTGTGATTAAGAAATACTCTTGACTTTTTAATCATCAGATGATATGAAAAATGAATTGGATGAGATTAAGAAATCCTGTTTATTCCTTAATCGTAAAGGAAATGAACACATTGAAATTAAACAATACTCTTAATTACTTAATCATCAGATGCTATTTAAATACTCTGGGGGAAACAAATTCAGTTGCTCTTGACTGAAAGTGGACTCCTCAAAGGATTAGAAGATCATGTCCAGTTGCTCTTGATTGACAATAGACTTATCTGGGGGTTAGAAAATCTTGTTAAGTGCTTTTTACCGAAACAAATATTTCTAGTGTTGACAGATCACACTTTGTTGCTTCTTGCTGATGGTGGATCACGACAAACATGTAAACATGTTATGTAGCTATGCAGGTGATGGATGAAGACATATCCAAATGAGATTGTTGGGTATCTATTCATATTTAAACACTATCAGAGTGGAAATAAATTATTAGTTACATCGTATTCAAATTCCCTTCGTTGAAGATAGATGTACTAGTGAAAGTTAAGTTCAATCGTCCTTCGCTGAATCTTAAATTCAAACATTTTCTTATTGTGGGTAGATTATTGGTAACATCGTATTCAAACGCCCTTATTTGAAATTAGATGTACTCATCAAAGTTAAGTTCAGTCATCATTCGCCGAGGATAAATTTCTTGGGGAAGAAATGATTGTCGTGCCGTGAAAAATACAGAGTCGCTACCGAATTTTATTTATTCCAAAGGAAAGGGAAAATAGCGATAAGACCCCAAGAGAATGGTATTCGCAACCAAAAGAGAATTCAGAAGTCGGTTATGCAAGGGGAAGGTATTAGCACCCCTCACATCCGTTGTACTCAACGGGAACCACTATGCTTGTTCTTCATGCGTATGGAAGTTTGTTATGTGAAGGTTACTTGCTATCAGTTAATGGAGAGAATAAGGTGTGAAAAAGAAAATAATTATTAATGTGCTCTCCAAGGTTTTGAACCCTTGTGCCTACGTATCCTCATTCGTGGAATAAGGAAGTCAGAGCTCCGATCACAAAATAAAGTATTTGTTGTTTGTTTTTAGTGGACAATGTTAACATTCGCGTTCTAACGGTTAACCTTGGAAAACACTTGACATTGGATCAAGTGTGCTTTTTGTATTTTAAAAAAGATCCTTTTGTCGTTTGATTTTATCTTTTTAGTTAGCATGCAATGAAAAGAATTAAAGGAAATTAAACCTAAGTTATTACATGTTTATGGGAATGTGGGACATATGACCCACAATAGGGGGATGATACCAAACAATACAAGGAATGAAAATGGAATCATGTAAGTTACAATCCAAATACCATGTCTAAAATAATCAAGTAGCCATGGTATCCTAAGTATTAACACACAATACAAGGCAAATGAAAAGTGCAACCAATAATGATAATGGAAACATATTAGCGGTTAAGCTTGAGGTTAAATGATCAAAGTAAACACACAAGGCAAATGGAATTAGAATGGATTAAAGAGAATGTAAAACATGCATCAAAGTTAAAAAAATCTAATCACATTATTCAATCAAAGGGGAATGATTTTAAAACGGACAATTAGTGAAGATGAACCTCAAGAACAAGATGAGAAATAACATACACAAGGCATACATCAAGGTAAATTGAAATGGAATTTTCAATTTGGAATACGAACAATCTAACAGTCAATTTAAATGTGAATTTAACCTAATGGAAAATCATCACGCATGGTATACAGATATGAGTCAAATTAACAAGTTGACTTAACATGAATTATCAAGCAATACCATATTTTAACCTAATATATACCCTAACTAAACATATTGATCATGGTAATTAAATGGTGATTCTTTTCTTACACACACAAGTATAAGACTTCCTTTCTCAAGCACATAAGTCTAAGACTTCCTTTCTCACACACATAAGTATGAGACTTCCTTGATCAAGCACACACACGCAAGACTTCCTTGCTTTAGCACACAAGCTAAAGACTTCCTTGCTCAAGCACACAAGCTTAAGACTTCCTTGCTCAAACACTTAGTAAGAGACTTCTAACAATCTGTGTATTAGATAAATGGTTGTTGGGTGAATACACTTGATATACAATGAGAGGTTTATAAATAATACAACACAGTAAGACTCTTTTAGGACTTATGGATTTCTAAGATATACAAGGATAAGAGATCCTAAGTTTAGCTTGTGCTAAAACTTTGACATAGTAACTTCTCTTAGATTGTCAATCTTTATTTATCATATGTGTGTATCTTATATTTTATTGTGTACTTATGTTGTATAGGTCTTCAAGTTTTTTAGTTCCTTAACTAATGAGGAAAAAAGGCGTTGAAGATGCAATCGTTGAGTCCTTTGAGAAGCTTCAAAAAGAGACGTTGGGAGATGATGAGATGTTTCACCAAACTGTAAGGTTAGGTAAACCTAGTTTGATAAACCTTTGCTATAAAAGGAATTAGTAGTTGTATTCCAGCATATTATATGAAGAACCTAGAGCTTTAGGTTATTACGTGATAAAGCATGTTAAAAGATGAACAATGGCCCATCAGTGGCACCTTGGTCCTTGTGCTTTGACTAGCTCAGGTTCTGATCACCAAAAATAGACTCCTCCAAAGTCTATTATTTAGAGTCTGATATTTCAATGTAGACCTTTTTGGAAGATGACTTCTTCAGAGTCAGTTCTTCAGCTTTCGATACATAGGACTATGACCTTCATGCTTGAATGCTCAGTATCAGAACCAATACTTGGATTTAATATGACTTTTAGTCTATGGTCCTACACACTTGAACAAACATTAATATACCCTATTATTCTTTAAATACTCTATTATCATCAAAATCCAAAGGATATGAGACAAACCAATTTTATTCCAACAATCTCCCCCTTTTTTATGATGAAAAACACAAATATTCAAGAATAATGGTTGATGATTTACTTAACTGGTAGACTACAGGGTCAGAGGTTTGTAAGCATGAGTCTAACAGTCCATATGATTAGGTTTGTAAGCCCCCTTAAGTTCTATCCAAGTTAATTAAATATAAATAATGATATAGAGAAAATGATTTATATGTTCTTATGATAATTTGGATTGTTGGTATGCCTTAATATTCTTATCCTTAATTAAACTTCACTTTTTTAATGTTTTATGTCATAGAGGAAAATACCAAGAATTAAATCTGGAAATGGTGAAAAAAAATGATGTTGAGAAAATGAAGAATGTAGGTGCTGAGAATTCTACTAGTACTCAAGATGTTGCAAATGTGACATATGTCTGGTATGACCCTGAAATTGATGCAGCAATTCAAGATATGATGGACTCTTTTGAGGATGGAGGTAAAAAATCCTAGGAATAACAATATCAGATTGTTACTACATCACTTGTTATTGAAGATGTAGCTTTCCAGAACAAGTCTCCAAGTATGAAGAAATAAAGAATTGGTACAAAGAACAACCCACGAGAGCCTAAGATGGAAACTGAAAGGTTCAAGACTGTCTAGAGGTTTAGGAATAATGTTGGCCCATGATCAAGTGTATTTGCACCATTTGAAATTGACAATATAAAAGATGACGTTCCTACCCTAGAAGACCCTAAGTTAGGGACTTGTGTTCGCAAAATGAAGTCATGGGATGAGATATTAAGGAAATTGTCACAGTGATCTTTCATGGACATTTGAAATGCCCTTTGAGAACTTTTTTAATGTCTTCAATGTCTCTAATGTAAGGCACAATGTGTGTTTATTTATGTTTAATATTGTAATGTACAATGTTTTTAGTGTAATGCACGAAGTGTGTTTTTTAAAACTACTTGTAATGCAACGTGTGCTAATTCTGGAGCTAGTTGTCATGTACATTTTTGATCTGGTTTAGGTTTATCTGTGACTACTTGTAATGCAATGTATGCACAATATGTGCAAATTTTGGAACTAGTTGTAATGCACATTTTGGAATTGATTTAGCTTTATCTCACTACTTGTATGTAATGTATGCACAACGTGTGCTACTTTTGGAGCTACTTGTAATGCATGTTAAACTTGAGACTTCACACACAAGGGGGGGGGGGGGTGAATTGTGTAACATGGTTTTCAAAACTTTTGGAAAATAAAATCAGAGTTAAAATTCATTTTGAAAACTTGACAGCGAAAAATAAATTGCGGAAATTTAAGGAGTTAAGGGAAAAGAGAAACACCAAGAGTTATAGAGGTTCGGTCAAAACAAAAGGACCTACTCCTCTCCTCAAGAGTTTATCTTGAGAGTTTCCATTAAACAATGAGAGCTTTTAGTAGGAAAGACTCACAAACCCCTTTATACCAGGAAATGGTGATTGATTTTCAATCACAATATACAAGACAAAGGATGTGTGCATTTGCGTCTTTTCTAAATAGTGAACTTGAGAGTGAAGGGGACAATCTTCTTTCCCAAATGGAGGATTGAAGCAGTTGGTCTTATCTCCACAAACATGGATCTTGGAGTGGTTAGTCTTCAAGTTTAATAACCTTTTAGCTCAATACATTGGTTTTATACAAGCTAACCAAAATCCTGTGAGACTTTAACACCGGGTTAATCTCGAACCTTTGAAGCTTTTAGATTCTAGGATGAGATTCAATATATCTTGGTTTTAGTATCAGCCTGACCAAGAACCTGAGAGATTTTATTGTAGGATGATCTCCAACTTAAATAAGGACTAAGATACCCAATCTCAAACAAAAGTTTTTTATGGGTTTAGCTTTAACCCAAACAAATCCCTGATTGAACGTATTCAACCAAGGTATACACAAAAGGTTCCCTTGGTGAATCTTACAATTCTATCCATTCCAGAATTACAAAATCATCTCACTCACAAAAGGACTTTTCTCACAAACGCACTTAGGCTAAAAATACAGTGAGAGAAAGTTAAAGAAATGTTTAAAGAGAGTGTGAGAGATGAAAGTGTCAAAACACAATTCTGGATGATCTGAAATGAAAAATGAAACCTCTACTTATAGGTTTAAGGTTAGCTCAAAAAGGAAATTTCATTAATCGTATTTTGTAACAATTTAATCGATTAATACCTATCTTTAATCAATTAGAAAATGAAAAATAATCGTTTGTAAGTTTCATAAAAGGAAGGAAAATATATCTTACAGTTGTACATCATTAAGGCGCTGTCTAAATTTCTTAGGGCATAAGTTTGAACTAATTTAATCGATTAGACAACGGACCTAATCGATTAGATAAGCTAAAATTTTCCCTCTATCTATTTAATAGCTCTCAAGTCATCTGGCACAACTTCAAGACATTTTTGAAGATATTTTCTTTGATAATATAGTTTGAATAATGTTTTAGTGTGTGTGTGATTTTAACCATATATTTTTTACGTCCTTTTGCCTTACAATAGTTCATTCATTACTAAATTAGGAGATCACCAATACTAAGTTAGGATATTACCATATATTGCTTCAATCTTTTATTAGATACTTCTCTTTAGGTTGACACATGCTTGAGTGGCCTTAAGATGAGACTTTAGATTATTATTTGTTTACCATCATCGGTTTAATCATTCATGCTTGACTTATCGTAATACTTTAGTTGTCATCATCAAAAGTTAATGTCCTTGTTAAAAGCATATCACCTACAAAATAAGGTTCCACAATCCACATTTTGGAACTGGTTTAACTTTATTTATCACTTTGTATATTTTCTATTGATTTAGCAATGAAGTAAAAAGAAACAGAAATTTCTAGTTTAGTCATTTATCATTTATGGTTTAGCAGTAATAGAGAACATTGCAAGAACTTTTCATTCATTTCAATAATAAAAACATATTACATGTATTTTTTTTTGCCACATTAGTGTTAGCATAACATATTACATGTAATAGTACACTACTGCAAATAAAAATCAAGAAGCAACACGAAGATAAATGAGTACATTAATCTTTTTCATATCATTCACAACCTTCTTCTTGAATTTCTATATCTTCTTATTGCCTAGTGTTTTTTCAAACTCATGCTCAATTTCTTCGCCAACTTTCCTTTCATTTTTTTCACAATTGTAACACCCAGTATGAGACCTTAATTCAAATGTTGCACATTTAACTTGTTTCGAAAGAACAATTCATTATCCTAGTAAAATATTTGGCAATTATATAGTTCAAATAATAGTCTCAACAGAAGCCATTATTAATAAGATCTATTAGAGAGATGATAAGTGAAATTTCAAAGGATTATGTTGTATTTTTTTCAAAAATATGAGGATGATATTGACTTAACAGAAGAAGATCCTATCAACTTTCATCAAATTATACAAAATCCTAACTCTTTTAAGTGGATTGATGTCATGAAGGATGAGATGAAATGAATGACCGAAAATGAAATTTGAGATATCGTTAAATTATTTGAAGGAAAGAAATTTATTGGTTGTAAGTAAATATTTATACCTAAAAAGAATTCAAAAGGTGATGTTGAAAATTATAAAGCCGGTCTTGTTGTCAAAAAATTTACTCAAAATAAAGACATTGATTATAAGAAAACTTTCTCTCTAATTTCCTCGAAAGAATCTTTTAAGAACATAATGACATTAAATTTGAATGGTTGATTTAGTGTGGAAAGGTATCTGCAAAGATAAGTGCAGATAGTAAATTTACTTAAAGATGAAAGTGCAATGTTAGTGAAAGGCCCAAAATTCAAATAACAATTGCATGAAAGAGAGCGTGTTAAAAGCAGTATGGCCCAAACTCATTTATATTCATTCTAAAATCTCAAAAACTATACAAACTAATTTTTAACACTTCCATAATTAAAATAGAGACTTCCAAATATTAATCATTATTAGTCATATACCAAAATAATTATTTATATGATAAATAATAATAAGAAGAAAATAGTTAGAAATAATTATATCATAATCATAGACACACTTATTATTAATATATAATACATATAAACAATATAAGTATAAACATTGTTTAAAAATTGGACCTAAGGATCATTGATTTATTTGTTAAATTATTAGATTATTTCTCGAACGGCATGACTAAATTGAATTAAATTGAATAATTGATTGAATAAATCAATCTGAATGATTCGATCTCTAAAAAATCTCATAACATCTATAAAATTTTAAAATATCATAATTTTATAATTTATTCTTTAATTTCAAATTTTAAAAATAATAATCCCACACAACAAAATAATATAAAGTATAAATTCAAGTAAATTTTGAATAAAATTAAATTACAACGTAAACTGAATAACAAAATAACTGTAATTTAACTTTAAAAAAGAAAAGTCTTTTCGAATAAATTTTGAATAAAATCTAATTATATTTTTAATTATTAAAAATAGTATTGTTTTGTCTGAGAAAAAAAAGTATTTAATCCGTCAATTTTTCCAAAACCATTTGTTAATTAGTTTTTACGTTTTAACGGGTGGTTCTCACTAATTCAATAACTTATCCGATCT
The DNA here is from genome assembly GCF_024323335.1 of Lathyrus oleraceus. Taxonomy (NCBI): domain Eukaryota; kingdom Viridiplantae; phylum Streptophyta; class Magnoliopsida; order Fabales; family Fabaceae; genus Lathyrus; species Lathyrus oleraceus. The sequence continues at coordinate 473,742,232 of NC_066580.1, forward strand.
AATAATCAGATCAGACTGATAATCTTTTCAATTTTTAATTTAACGGATTCGATTGCTGATTTAGTCTGATTTTAAATCATTGCATGCAAACATATTCACAATAATTATCAGATCACATACATATGTAAACCCTCTAAATATCTATAAAATCAATAAATAGCTTTTAACTACCTTAAATAATATTAAATTAATTCTACTTATTAATTACCAAACAAATCTAACACTTATAAGAGGCTTCCACAAACACACAGAGACACTGTTTTCATTGTTATAAATTCAGTTTGAGAAACGTATGTTCATGAGATATGAAACTGGTCATAGAAGAAAAGAGAGAAAAGTTTGAATTCGATAAAACAGAGATTAATTAAAAGAAACAGAAAAAGGCTAGTGGGAAAAGTGTCATAATCTGAATCTAGGGAAGCAAAGTGTGTCAATTTGTGAGAGAAGTGTCACTATTAAGAACAGTCAATTGTTTAGAAGGGAGGGAAAGAGAGAAAATAGAGACAAAAGAGACAAGGTTGGTTCCATGCAGATAAGGATGAGAGAAAGGCAATCATTACTGATATACTAATACGAGCCCACACATTGATCACGACTACACCTAAACCCCACTTCACACACTCTCACTTTTCACAACTCTATACTTTTTTCGATAAAATTAACATAATACTTCCCTCCCATGAATAAAAAAAGACGAGAATATATATATATATATATATATATATATATATATATATATATATATATATATATATATATATATATATATATATATATATATATATATATATATATATATATATATATATATATATATATATATATATATATATATATATATATATATATATATATATATATATATATATATATATATATATATTAAAAAGTAAACATATAGAGTATTTTTACTTGCTTCACTTAAAAAATGCTTAAATTACACCTAATTTAGTGTATATTTGGTTTTCTTGTGGGAAAAATTAATTTTGAATGAGTTGTTTAAACAAGAGTAAAAAATTAAATGATTTATATTTTGATATTTTATGTAAATTTGAATTGAATAATAAATTTAAAAAATAAATATAAATTAAAAACTAAAAATTATAGTTTTAAATAGAATTAATTTTAAGATAAAATCAATTCTATTTAAAATAAAAATAAATATATCAAAAATGGATTATATATTTTAATAATTACTTTTTATTAATTAAAACCCAACATACATTAAAAATATATAAACATTTTTAATATATACAAATATTTGAATGATAAAAGTTAATTAAATACTATTTTATATATTAAAAAGACTAAATAAAACTAGTTATTTTATTTAGAGGTAGGAATTTCACTTTCTTCCTACTAATATTTTAATTTCTTTTTCTTTTTATTCAGATGATATGTGTAATTTTTTTAATATAAATAAATAAAATTAGTTTTTTTTAATAACAAAACATGTTAAAGAGAAAAAAAGTATAGGAAATAATCTATAAAAACAGATCATCATTGCTCAAAGAATAATAAAAATCGACTAAATAAATGTTAAGAAATAATAAAGGTATGGAGAAAACAACTCCAGACCATAAAAAAAAAAATTCAACCACAAGTTCTTTAGAAAAACCTACTCTGAAACACTAGGTTTCATATCCATGAGCAAGCTAAAAAAATGTAAACATGATCATCTAAATAATTTATGTAGCCCTATAATAATGTTGATTTTGTCTAGGTCTTGTCACTTTTCTGTCGTATTAATTGTGAAACAGGTATATTTTTAGCAGCATTTAAGTTGTACCTACTATATGTAGGTTTATTCTCCCTGAGCGTATTCCACTTCGAGGGAGACATGTGAGTGCAAAAGCCGCACACAGGGGTCGGAGATGGAAACAAGTATTGGACACTGAATTCATGGTTATGAGGTTTCTGAATATCCATATCAGTTTCAGAAAGAGAGAGAAAGAAAAAGAACAGTATTCAGAAACCTGCGTCAATAGTAAATACTACAACAACACACATACAGGTATCACATTATATATTTAAGGGAACAATCTACTATTCACTATATTCTCATTCTCTCTCTCTCTCTTACACTTAATTTATACTTTTTCTTTTGTCATTTTTATATTTACAGTTGTGCTATATTGCTATTCAAACACCATAAATGAAGACATGGTGAAAAATAATTTAACATAATTATAACATGACTAAAGATATAATTATTGTTTAAGTAGAAAAGTTGTATTTGACATAAATGTATTAAATAACATGGTTGAAATAAACTAAATAGGAGTAAGTTGTATTCGATGGAGTCGAATGCATCATGTGTGTTGAAGTATAAATATGTTTTCGACATAGTCGAATATGCAGTTTGTAAATTGTATGTTTTGGTTGCCTATCTATACATGTAAGGTAACGTTGTAAATCAACGTGCAACAATTTTATAAATCCCTTTTCACACAATATATTCTCTCTCTCTCTCTCTTCTTCAACTTTTTGAAAATCCTAATTATTCCAATAAGTTGGTATAAGAGTTTGGTTACGATTCAGAGTGAATCTGTAATGATAAACGGAAACACATCATCAACGAAATTTCTAGCGAATATACCGGTTTTCAAATGTGAGAACCACGAACGCTGGGTTACGCAAATGAAGGTCATATTCAGATTTGAAGATGTGGTTGAAATCGTGAGTGATGGAGTACTTGTGTTGGAAGCGAATGCAAATGATGTTCAGAAGGTTGCGCACAAGGAACAAAAGAAGAAAGATCGAAAAACTTTTTTTTTTAATTTACCAGTGTGTGGATCCAAATATGTTCGAGAAGATCATTGAAGAAGAAACGTCAAAGGAAGCGTGAGACAAGTTAAAGAACTTGTACAGTGGAGATGAAAAACTGAAGATGGTGAAGTTGCAAACACTGAGAAAACCAATTTGAGATGACTCAAATGAAAGAAGATGAGTCAGTTTTAAAATTCTTTCATGTGCGGCGCTGCTAACCTGGGATGAAGGTGGAAGAACTTTAAATTTCATTGGAGGCTCATGAGATGAAATTGAAGCAAAGGAGCTCATAAAGGGAAAAAATGGAAGAGCAGCCACTGCAAGCAAGATTCATCAAGAAATCTGATAGAAAAAAGGAGAAACAAATAAAGAATCTTGCAAATGATGAGAAATCAAGCAAGAATTCAAAGAATCACTTTGATTCAACCAAGAAAGTCATGTGCAACAAGTATTCGGGGAAGAAAGTTGACATGAAGGAGGTGTATTGTTACAACTCTCAAGGATTTGGTCATTATGCACGAGATCGTCGAAAAAAGAAGGAATCGAAAGGAAAAGATAATGACGAAGTGCAATATGCACATGCTAGAGAAAGTGACCCTGATGATATGCTACTCATAGAAAATACCCAGTCGAATAATGAACAAACTAATATGTGGTACCTGGATTCATAATGTAATAACCACATTACTGGTAATAAAAATTGGTTCACCAAGTTAGATGAATGAGTTAAGAAAGTGATCAGGTTTGTAGATGGCAAACATGTCACATCAACTAGAAGAGGAAACATAGTTGTGTTGCGAAGAGATGGTTAGAAGGACAATATTATTGGTGTATTGTATGTATCTTCGATGACAAGTAATTTGATAAGTATATGTTAATTACTTGCAAAAGGGTATAATATGAAGTTGGAAAAGAATCATATGAAAGTGTATAATGGTGAAACAATAATGATATTGAAAGCACCTTTGGTAGATAACTAAATCTTTAGATTGAGATTCACATGGTTGATCATAAATGTCTTGCTTCACTGCAGTAGAAGACAAGAATTGACTATGGCATCACATGTATGAACATGTAAACTTCAGAGGTCTAGGTATGTTCAACTAGAAGAAGATGGTGTATGGCTTACCTCAGGTGAAGGAATCAAGTCAGGTGTGTGAGGAATGTTGCAAAGCAAGCAGGTTAGAAAAGCATTCAAACATGATTTGTCCATTATGTCGAGAGAAAAGTCAGAGCTTCTCCACTCTTATGTGTGTGGACCTTTTGAAATAAGGTCAAATCGAGGTAATTGCTATTTCCTAAATTTTATAGATGAATTCACCAGATATATATGGATTTACCTTATTAAAAAGAAGAGTGAGGTGTTCACATAGTTCAAGAATATTAAATTGCATGTTGAGAAACAAAGTGAATGCAATTTAAAGAAACTAAGAACTGATGGTGAAAGTTGTAACACCTCAAATTCGATTAATTAATTTAATTAAATTATTTATATTTTTATTTAATTATTTGGTGAGTCTTGAAATAAATTTGATGATTATATGTGTTGTCGGGGTGCAATGAGATTGGTAGGGTGTGGTGAGAACATAGGAGTTTGGTAGAATAATTAGAAAATAATTAGAATAATTAGTGATTTTTAATTGATATTAAAAAATATATAGAAAGTGTGACTTTACGTTAGCAATTATTTAATTAGTTAAATAATAGAGAAAATAAGAGTTAGTAGAAAAATAAGGGGCAATGAGGATATTTAAAAGAATAAGTTAGGGGTAGTAAATAAAGTACATACCGAAATGGAGAATTAAGTTTTATTTATAAATAGGAGATTGGGTGAAAAGTTAAATTTATTATTAGTATGAGTTTAATAATTAAATTAGAAAAATAGATAATGAGAGTTTGGGGTGTTAGTATGAATTAAAAGTGTTGAGAGCTAATGAGATAATTAGAAGAGATTGTGTAGGAAACTCTAGATATATATTTTAAAAGGTGGAGGAAAGTTAGGTTTCGTTCAATTCTTAGAGAATTTGAGAAAGAGGCAAGAGAAAAATCCTAGAGCTACTAGAGGAGAGAAAAACGATTGGAGAAAAGCTCGCTTGCTAGAATTCTAAGGCAATGGGGTGAAAGGGCTTTCACTATGAGTGTGTTGTATGATAGGGTAGAGAAGAAACACCCTTACTTTCATTAGGAATTATGTATATTCTATTATGATTTGTTGTTGTTATGGGATAATATGAAAAATTGATGATTGATCGTGTTGTTTTGTGATTTTTGTGACTGAATTCGTGTGTGTACGATTTTGTTTACGAGTATGTGATTCCATGTCATTGTTGAAATTTTGAAGTTTTAAGCATGAACATGAATTTGATGAAAGTGGTGAATGAATTATGTATCTAATTGTATGATTAATCATGTGAATTTGTATCAAATTAACATGTTTGATATGATATAATTATTGTGTGCCGAATTCTGAGCGTTTTATTTTTTACAGAATCGAAATCGAAGATCCAGAAAGCCTCAAATGGTGAAAAAATGCAGAATTATGCATTTTGTCGTGGTTCTGCATTCTACCGTCATTATGCATTCTACTGCGAGATGACGGTCGTCAGTTTCGTGACGGTTCACCCGTTACGACCAGACTGATTTGGCTAAGATACGATTTTGATCATAACTTGAACTTCGAGACTCGGATTGAGACGTGGTTCGAAGCGTTGGAAAGCCAACACACAGAGCTACATTATGGTAGTGCCTTGTAAGATAAATTTTCATGTTTAAATTATGTGTATATGTAGTGAAGTGTGTGTAGAATTGTGTGACTTGTTGTATTTAGTTAATGATGAATTGATGTTATAATGATTTAATATGATTGAATGTCACGTGAATACACATTTGACGTGATGATGTTGTTTGGTGTCGTTTATTATTTATCGTGGCGTAATCAATCGTTGTATAGTGAGTATGATGTTATGCATAATCATGGTGATTGTATGGTGATAATTTTTGTGATAATTTTGGTTATCATTTTGCTAATTATTTTGGTGATAATGCATATTGTTGAGAGTTATGCATCATGGTGTACGGGCTTCGGTTCGGTTTCAGTGTGCTTTGGTCTGGTGGTATGGATTTAGGAGCAAGTAGCCGGTTCTAGATGAGAATCGATGAAGTGTAACTTATGGTGATAGTAGCGATTTTGGTGTGCTTTGGTCCTATGGTGGGGATTCAGGAGCGAGTAACTGGTTCCAGATGGGAATCAGTGAAGCGCTACTTATGGTGATATTAACGTTTTTGGTGTGCTATGGTCATATGGTGGGGATTCAGGAGAGAGATGGACATGTATTGTCCATGAATGGTACCACATGCATAATGAGTCAGTTGTGGAGTATATTGCATACATGTTTGCATATGTAATTTATTGTTTATGATGTTGTTGATTGGTTGAGAATATTTGACGTAGTTAATCAATTGTTTTGAATAGTGAGTATACTTGATGGATGTGTATGTTGTCATGAATGGCCGTGAGACTATAATGTTGTTGATTGTGTATTGAATTTGTGTGATGTTATATGTTTTCTACCTTAGAATTCTTTACACTGTTCATTTTGAATGTTGTTTCTCACCCCCTTTGCTCATGTTGGTCATCATGGACATCTTGAAAATAGTCAGGAGTAATCATTGTTGTTATGTATGGAAGGTGGTTTGTTGAAGATACTCTTCATTTCTTTTATTTATTGCTTTATTATACATTAGTGGTTTATCTAGTTCTCTGATTACCTAACATCGAGGAAGGGAGTTGTTATGATTATGTTGTTTTGGAGCTTAATACTTTATTTATGAAGTTGTTATGAAATGTTTTTCCTTTGCGTAGTTTCAAATGATTTGATGTGTTTTCGAATGGTTATCGTTGGTGATACCTTAAATTATCGTGTAACACTTTTTAAATAAGTTTCAGGGTTTAGGTTGTTATAGAGGTGAATACACCTCTAGAGAATTTACATGATTTTGCAATCAGGAAGGTATAGAGCATGAGGTCATTGCATCATATACACCTCAACATAATGATCTAACTTAGAGGAGAAATAGAAGTATACTAAACATGACCAAGAGTATGTTGAAAGCTATAGAAATGCCAAAGAGATTTCGGAGTGAACAACTTCGGCAGTAGTATACATTCTAAACAGATGTCCAACCAAGAAGATAGTCGAGAGGTCACCTCATAAGGCTTGGGCATGACTGAATCCAAATGTTAGTCCCCTTAGAGTTTTTTTATTAATGTGTTTCATACATTTACCTGAACAATTGTAAAAAAAGCTAGATGGTTGAAGTTAGGCCATGGTGCTCATACGCTATCATTCGACTGGTGCATACAAGTTGTATTCGCAAAATTATGATAAACTAGTGATTAATAGGGATGTTCTGGTGGACGGAAGAAAAGGGTAAAATTGGACTCAGGGGTCAGTTCGACATGAGCAAGATACAATCACAAATGTGCCTGAAGAAGACCAACATACTGAAGTCACAACCAATCAAAATGAAGACCACTTGAGCATAATATTCGATGATCAACTAGAATGAGAATTGAGTTGACAAGGCTAGCTAGACATGAATTATTTCTAGAAAAAGCAATTGATGTAGATGGCGACCTCAAAAGATAAGTGATGATGATGGATGAATCAAAATCAATTGATCTGGATCAAGCCATGAATGATTCGAGTTGGTTGACAACCATGCAAGAAGAACTCAAAATAATTGTGAAGAATAATATTGGGAGCTTGTAAAAAATTCAATCAAGAAGCCAATTGATGTGAAGTGGGTCTACAAGTCGAAACTAAGGCCAAATGGTGAAATTATGAAGTATAAGGCAAGACTAGTGGCAAGAGGATTCTATAAAAACCTGGTATCAATTTTGATGAAGTTTATGCACCTATTGCAAGGATGAAAACCATCTAGATTATTGTGTCGACTGCAACATACAAAGGATAGAAAATACATCAACTAGAGATAAAGCTAACATTTCTAAATAGACCGTTGGAAGATGAGGTCTATGTCAATCAACCACCCTTAACACCCGACCTTGCAACATAAATATATTTCCACAAATATATACATGCCACCTCCTTTTAATTAACAAAGCCAAATTAACAAGTATAAGATTATTGAACCCTAAACCCTATACCCTCTTAGCCTTATACACATCTTCCCACTTCCCCCAAGCAACCTTGTAACCCCCTTTAGACCCTCAAAGAGAAACCACATTTGCATACCTACCATCTTTTTCCACACCAAGACATGCAAAAGAACACGAGGATTAAGTTCAACACCGAATATAACAAGACCACCCTTCCCCCAAGGATAATGAATATATTCCTCCAGGAAGCCAACCTTTTTGAGATAAGCTTAACCAATGGGTCCCGAGTCCTTGACTTTCTCATATTTGTACCCATCAAAAGACCTAAATACTTAAAAGGAATGAACTCTATCTTACAATGGAGATACCCCTCTTTCCTATTCAAAAATGACCTACTCACATTGAAACCAAACAAGCAAATCTTAGAAAAATTCAAGTTGAGACCTGAGACCAACTCAAAACTCCTAAGGATCGCCTTGATAGTCAACATATTACCCATCGACGGAACACCCGCAATAATATATCATAAACATACTAAAGATGGGTCACCATAACCCCGATAATTCCTAATCTTAAACCCTACAAAGATCCCCCTCAGAGACATCTGGCTTTAACGAAGCACACACCATTTAACCCTGACTAACTTCAGACCCAACACTCTCGGACAACTAAGTTAAAACCCGGAACCCATATTGTTGAAAATTCAATCAAGAAGCCAATTGATGTGAAGTGGGTCTACAAGTCGAAACTAAGGCCAAATGGTGAAATTGTGAAGTATAAGGCAAGACTCGTGGCGAGAGAGTTTCTACAAAAACCAGGTATCGATGAAGTTTATGCACCTATTCCAAGGCTGAAAACCATCTGGATTGTTGTGTCGATTGCAACATACAAAGGATGGAAAATACATCAACTAAAGATAAAGCCAACATTTTTGAATGGACCGTTGGAAGATGAGGTCTATGTCAGTCAACCACCCTTAACACTCGACCTTGCAACATAAATATATTTCCACAAATATATACATGCCACCTCCTTTTAATTAACAAATCCAAATTAACAAGTATAAGATTATTGACCCCTGAACCCTATACCCTCTTAGCCTTACACACATCTTCCCACTTCCCCCAAGCAACCTTGTAACCCCCTTTAGACCCTCAAAGAGAAACCCACTTTGCGTACCTGCCATCTTTTTCCACACCAAGACATGCAAAAGAGCACGAAGATTAAGTTCAACACCGAATACAACAAGACCACCCTTCCCCCAAGGATAATGAATATATTCCTCCAGGAAGCCAACCTTTTTGAGATAAGCTTAACTAATGGGTCCCGAGTCCTTGACTTTCTCAGATTTGTACCCATCGAAAGACCTAAATACTTCAAAGGAATGAATTCTATCTTACAATGGAGATACACCCCCGTCCTATTCAAAAAGGACTTACTCACATTGAAACCAAACATGCAAATCTTAGAAAATTTCAAGTTGAGACCTGAGACCAACTCAAAACTCCTAAGGATCGCCTTGATAGTCAACATATTACCCATCGATGGAACACCCGCAATAATATATCATAAACATACTAAAGATGGGTCACCATAGCCCCAATAATTCCTAATCTTAAACCCTACAAAGATCCCCCTCAGAGACATATGGCTTTAACGAAGCACACACCATTTAACCCTGACCAACTTCAGACCCAACACTCTCGGACAACTAAGTTAAAACTCGAAACCCATATTTTCATATTTTATAACAATGTTTTTAAAATATTAAAAGTTTTTTTAATTTACTTTTTATAAATTAAAAGATTAATTTTGACATTCTATATCATAAACACATATTATTGAAGATCAAAACATAATGAAAATCATAATTTCTTTTTTTAAAATTGTATGACAAAAATGATTTTTATGAAAACCTATTTGAAATAGTTTAAAAATTAAGTGATTTTTTAAAACTTTGATATCCAAAAAAAGTTTCAATAATATTTGAAATACCTAAAATAACATTATAAGAGTAACTATTCAAACCAAATTTTCATTTGAAACTTTTATGAAAAAAAAAATTGTAATTTTTTAAAAATAAAAATATATAAAACTATAATTTAAAAAAAAAAACTAAAACAAACGGGACCTAAGTGTAATAAGTCTATTGAAAAAAATATTAAATCTCACATAAAAAAATTGAAAAAAGAGAGAAGATATATTTAAAGTTTATTAAAGTGTCACTCAACTTTTTTTTAATAAAAAAAGAAGAATTTCAATAAAAATAAAATGATCGACATTGAATACAAAAAATAACATAGAAAAAGCAAGTAAATGTAAAGAAAAACATCGGTTGTGATAGGGGGCCATGAAGGTAGTCATGCGCCATGACGGTCAGTCAGTGATGCACCATGACACCCGTCGTGGATCCTAGATCCAGAATCCCCGCCTTCAGCACATCATGACGCTCAGGAAATCATACGCTATGATGCCTAGACCAAAATGATCGGCATTTCTGTTATGTTTCGGCCCCATTTTCCCCAAGTTCTACCCACGATTTCTCACGTTTTCTGCCACTTTTTGAGTGCGAATTTTCCTATAAATAGACTTGTAATGTATTGTAAAATGATCCAAACATTATTGCACTATATTTACTGTAATTTTCAACATAAAAAAATTCCACATAGGAGTTTTTATGCAACTTTATTTTTCCGTACTTTTGGAATTAAATTTCTACTGCTATTTTTATTCTACATTGTTGTAATTGAAACAAAGTCTTCCTTCGGAGAATTTCATTTATTCAAGATTCAGTTTTCATTTAATTCTAGGTTCTTTTTATTCACAGTTTTAATTATGTATTCGTCAAAATTATGTTGTTTATGTTTTTTCGATATGTCTAAGTAGTTCGTTTTAGAGTCTGAAACATGATGTGTATTTTACCGCTCTACTTTATGCGAGTTCTTAGATATTTAATTGTAACGAGAATTAATTACTTTTTTGTAATTTCTATATTTAAGATAAAATATGTTTGCTACAAAAGTAGAAACACCAAGATACCAGTTACGTACTGAAAAAGCGTAATTGGTATCTGAGTAGATATTTAAACGATAGGTTCTGACAACCATGCGAAAGCGGGTTAGAATTGATTGAGAGAATACATAAGTTTCCATTTTGAATTCTGTATTTTGAAATGAAAAATACTCGCTACAAAGTAGGAGCGCCAAGATAACGTCTACGTGCTGAAAGATCGAAAAGGGTATCCGACCTTGTTATTCACACTTTTAATTTAAAGGCCGTGAAAGCATTTTTAAACTAACCAGAAACTATTTTGCGGGTTTAAGGTCCGATGACATGCCGACGAAAGTGGGCGTTACCACTAGTTTAGTATTTTCTACCAATAACAAAATTCTCGTTATGATTAAATGTTATAAATTTTATGAATGAAAATTGTGTATACATTAGATTAACACATGAACAATAGATAATGATACTTATCATTTCATGTTAACTTTAATATGTTATGCTAGTTTTGCACTGTACTGATCAATCGGTTACGACTGCGAAGAAAAACAAAGAAAATTGACGAAAATAACACGAAAATGTACTTCTCAGTCTGTCATGATGGGTAGTCCAGGTCAGAAGCCCGACATGCCTCAGAAAGGCCAGATCGTCATAGCCAAAAGAAGAAGAACCAGCGCATGAATGGAGTCCATGACGTGTAGACCGTCAATCTGGCTGACGCCCGTCATGGGATATGGACTCTGAGGAATTTCAATCGGCACGTCATGATGAACAGGCCGTCATGCATCATGACGCCCAGTTCCAAAAAAATAGCCCACGTTCAGTAGACTCTTTTAATATTTGCCCCACTTTTTCCAACTTCTTTTGCATGATTTATAGTGGCTTTGGGGTGCGAAAACGGTAATAAATAGGGGTTGTAACATCTAATCCAAGCTTAATTGAGCACTATAATCACTTGTATTAGAGCATTAAAACTCCGCATATGGATTTTTATGCAAGTTTATTTTCTACATTTTTGACATTAATTTGTTGTCTGCACTGTTGGTTTACATTCCAATTCACTGTATTGAAACAAAGTCTCCCTTCAGAGCCTTTATTTATGCAAGATTCATTTTTTATTCAATTTCCATGTTCTTTTAATTTGTTATTTTCTAATATGTATTATTTAAATGCATGCTACTTAATTTCACCATGTTTAAGTAGGTTAATTTATGGTCTGAAACATGACAACAGTTTAAAGGTAATATCCATATGAAATGCTAAATTAATTAATCGGAATAAGAATAAAATACAGTTTTGTGATTTCTATTTTAAACCATTAGTCTTAAGTATACGTAAAGATATCGGTTATTTATCGAAAGAGCGCAATCGATATCCGATGCTGTTATTCAAACCTTTGATTTCAAGGTAGTGGAATCATCTTGAAGTTAATCAAGAATTTATTTTAAGCTTTAAAAAAAATTAAATATATTAATTTCACTATGAAAGTCGATTTTTAACGTATTTAGAAATTCGGTGACACATCGACGAAAGTGAGTGCCACCATTAGTCGAGTAATTTCTATAGATAAATTTTATTCTCATTATGATAAATTGCAATGTTTTATATGAGTAGAATTGATAGACAAAAATCTTTCTTTCAGTCCCTTATTCGTTATCTGATAAATTTAATCTAATTTACTGTTTTTTTATATATTTTGCACAAACTACAAATCTTTGAATAATCTTAATTAAACATAGAAACGATAGATAGCAGTAATTATAATTGGCCTATCATGAGACATCTACTTTTAATCCTCCAAAGAACTAATTAGGATTTGAAAAAGCTTTCACCACAAGGTAACAATCTGGTTCTTTCCAAATTTTCTTCCAATTTCTCTCCATTGCTTATGCTAAAGCTATCATAATAACAACAGACATCTCAACCATCAATGCAATGGCAAAGTTAAAAAAAGCACAAAAACAACCAAATAGCTTAATTTTATAAAAATGAGTTAGACTAATATAAACATTTAATATATGGCAGGTTTAGAACCCTGCTCTGATTAGAGTGGAAAAAAATTAAAATCTTTTGATTTAATAGTGCAAAATAAAAAATAAAAATGATTAATGGTTACATTAAAAAATAATAAATATATTTAATTTTTTTAAAGTTATTAATATATATAATAAATGTTCAAAAGATTAAATTCTTGCTCAATAATTTCTACATATTTAACTCAACTAATACATATTAGTTGATAATTATGAATAATTAAGTTAAAAAATTTAAAAGTTAATTATTCTTTTATTTAAAAATATATGTGTATTATAATGAATAGCATTTTTTCTTCTCTATTTTTTTATTGTTATTTTGCTTAATAATATATGAAATCTATTCTATTTATCACATTTTTCTCTCTTTTAATAATTTTTCTAATCTATTTTTCCCTTCCCACTTTCTCTTAATAATCAAATTCAATTCACCTGCTAATAATTAGAAAATGTCAATATCTTTTTCCTAATTTAGCATATATTTTTGATTGAATATCTTCAATTTTGAACAAGTAGAATAGGGGACCAGGTAGTAAGGGACAGAGATCATAGAGGCTAGCTAGAAGATGATGAACAGTACTATGGTGTGGCAAATGAGGGTTGAAGTAGTCATGCAGACTATTGCAGAAACCATAAATATATGTGCTTCCACCTCTTAGCTGTCTCTACTGTCCTCTCCTCCTATACTTTTCCTAAGGTCCACGACAAAGTACTGTTATTATTATCATACTATATAAAAAGAATATTTTAACTTAATCTCATATCATTACTGGTCCCCTCTTTCAATATATTTGAATATTATTAATATGATCTGTCGAGTAAAGAAGTTTGTAGCAGTAAAGACCGATCATAAACTCATGTTTTTAACAGAGATACAGTATCTGCGTCTTGAAAAGTACTACCAACGATAAAAGATTTACTTACACACTGATTCAATACTGATTACTCACTTTCCTTGATTCTACACAAACATTTTTTGTTTTATTTGCAAGCTGATTTATGTTCTTCAAGTGTGTCTAAAATGAATGTTTTTTTAAGGGGGTGTGTTAACCATGCAGAAGTTCTTTAAATGGTAGTACAAAACTAGCTGCTAGAACAAGAGCAATATATACATTTTGTTATATAGATATCACATTGTCGAATGCCAAAAGAAATATTAGTATACAAAGCTTATGTAAATTTGATTGTGTATTAGACCAAAGCTTATGTAAGTAATAGTATTATACAAAGCTTATACAAGTATTAGACCAACAACATGCAGCAACCCAGGTTAATATATGACATCATTTGAATAACTATTTGTAAGATTCCAATTTTGATCCTAAGATTCCTCATGGCATCATAACATTGCATTTGTATCTTGCCTCAAGGATCATAGCATCTTGGTTCCTTACCTTTGAGTGGAGACACTTGTGAGTTGGTTTGAGATCACCAAGCATGCTTGAATTGTATATTATTGCTTTTCTTATTTTGTCTACTAACCAAAAGCACAAAAATATATCACTAACATTTTTTGTTTGTAGCTTGAGCAGTCACAAGATTCAAGGCTCAAAGAAGCCCCTATGCTCATTGATATGGCTAGGTGAAGATGAAAGCAAGCATGACAATGGTTCCTAAAGCTCTCATCCATCAAATATGTCTCCCAAGTATCTCAAATCATCATTTTGATCAAAGCAAACCAAAGGGTTTGAGGCTTGTTTCCCAAGGAAACCCTAATTCATCTGTTCATCAACTGTGCCTTGCTCATGAAGCAACCTCAACCCATGATCAAATGCAATCAAGGGAAGTTCTTCCATTCATCATTTCATGCATATTTGAGCTTATTTAAGTGTCTTCAATCATCCATTCAACAAGATTTGAGGTATGGACTTGAGAAGTTGATCAGTCAATTCATCTGACCACTTTGAAATACATTGAGACCTAACTGTTAATGTGTTTGTCAAATGGAGATGACCCCAAGAGCAAAAATGTTCTTAAGAACCATATGAACAGGTTTCATGTTCATCAAAAATTGATTTGAAGCATGTAAGGTCATCATCCATTTCAAAACATTATAGGTCATTTTGACTGAAACCCTAATTTTGGGTCAACTTCCCAAGGACATAACTCATTCATTTTTCATGATTTTGAGGTGGGATAAAATGCATTGGAAATTTTAAGATGTCTACTTCAATTGTTATGTTGAAAAAATTTTCAAAATCCTAAAATAAATACATGTGATAATGCAAAACATTATAGGTCACTTTGGACCAAAGACATTGAAATGTGAAAAAGTCCAACTTCAAGTGCCCATAACTTCTTCATCAAAAATCCAAATGATGAAAAACTTAAGTCCAAATTGATTTTCTAGAAACGATATACAACTTTGATGTTGAAGGTTTTGTCATTTGAAGCTTGCACCACTGAAACAGAAGGGCTTGAAGTTTGGCCATTTTTGAATTTTTCACATGTACCTGTTTTGCACCCTACACTTCATGTTCAATTTTCACCAATTTCCAAGTTTCAAATGAAGTTTTGGTCAACATAACAAATGATCCTCATGCCAAAAGCTTTCCAACCATTACCCATAAGGCTATGCTTCACTTTTGGAAATGCCATTTTCGAAGGGATGAACAATTTGTACAATTTTGGAAACCATTTGAAAATGCATTGCATGATTGGATTACACACCATCTGCACGTCCAAATTAGATCTGCTGATGATAAGCTTGCAAATCCAAGTGGAATTGGGCCCTCCATGCGCCTGTACAGGCCCATGCATTGAGGCCCTTTCCATCCATGCAATGCTTTGGTCATGCATATCAACCTTCAGTTGCTATAAATAAAGGGTCAATGCTTCTCATTTCCACAACCTAAGGGCGCCTTACATGCTGCACGAATCATTCCTCAACCATACTCAAAGGAACTCACCTTTTCTCTCAATTTTTTTAGATCTAAATTTCAATTTCCTTGATTGATTTTTAGATCTACAGTTCCTAAGCCTTGCTTACCTTGATCCATAGAACATACTGCAAGCATCAGCATCAAGAGAACATTAACCATTAACATTTACTTCTTGCACTTTACATTTATGCAATTTATTATTCTTGTACATATTATTCATTTGCTTTTGCCCTTTGCTCATTTGAGTACATGTTTATGTTAATGCAATTTGCCTTTTGCTCACTTGAACATATAATTGTGTATATACTATTGTGCTTGTGTTTTGTTTTGATTGTTGTGAACCAAATGCAAAAATGGACAAAAAGGACTTAGACTTTAGGACATTTCCTATGCAAAAATGGAGTCAAAGAGCAACTAGGCCTTAGGCCTTTAGAGTGCTATAAAAGTCAAAGAGCAACTAGGCCTTCTACCTTTAGAAAGGCTTAATGTTGAAGACTTTAAAGGGACCTATTCTCTAAACCCCTTCTTGTCTATTCCTTGTTTGTTTTATGGAACTTTTTGATGTGTGTGTTCTTGTGCTAGGGATTCCAACATTGAGCCTAAGTGAAGAACCATTGTCATGAGCTTCTAAAGAGAGAGAGATCTAAGAGCCATTGGGGGATCTTCTAAGAGCTTGCTTGATTGATTGCTTGCTTGAGTATACACTTATTTGATTGCTTATTCCAAAGGATGGGAGCTACTTGGATCATCAATATGATCTCAAGAAGGGAACTCCATTTGTGGTCTTATTTCTTTCCCTTCATCTCTTGTATGATTAGGACTTTAGCCATTCTTCTTCTTCCCTCCACTCTAACCCAATCCAAAACTTTTGTGCAAACATTAACACTTCTTTTCAAACATTAGAAACCTAAGCATTATGCTTTTGATTTTCAAACTTCCTTTTCATAACACTTATTTTGAATTGAATCTTTAAGTCAACTTTGACCATATTTTATAAATACTTTTCATTGGTAAATATAACCCATTCAAATACTTTTGTGGTTTCAATGGCCACCTCTTATCAAAAACTTTTCATAATTTTTAGCTATTAGGTTTGAGTTATCCTTGAGGTAGATATAATACTCACCTATATCCTTAGTGATGGACAATGAGTCTTCCATGCTTATTATAGGGTTAACCCCTCACTAGCATGTTGAAGCTATCCTCACATGGTGGATTTGTGGTTTTTGGGTCGAGTTTTCTCCAATAACAAAAGACCTTAAGGTTTTTGGACCAATCAATTTACCAACTTATTTTGAGATTTTTACTCCGAACTACGAGGTTTTGATCCTAATCTTTTTTTAAGATGGTATGTAGGCAATGGGTTTATCCATTCAAACACAAAATTGTAAATAACTTGTATATTCTCTTCTCATCTCCCCAATCATGTTTGCACAAACAAATTTTCACAAAAATACCAACCTTACAACAAGTATGAAAAGGGCTCCCTAGGAGTACCTAGGATGTTTTGGGTGCTTAACACCTTCCCATTGCATAACCAACCCCCTTACCCCGATCTCTGACATTTTTATTAGTTTTTGATTCGATAAAACTTCTCGGTTTTTGTTCGCTTTCTAACCTTTCCTTTGGATAAATAGAAGTGCGGTGGCGACTCGACTTGTATGGTTTACTTTTGATTTAGTCAATAAATCTAAAGGTAACGAATACCCCGCTACACTATTCAATTAGTTTTAACATCCACAAACTTTGTGTTGAACTATTTTAATTTTTAAGAACTTTTAGTTTATAGGAATTTCTTTTTTCTTTCTTTATTTATTTATTATATGTAAACGAATATGTAATAATCAATATAAATTGACGCACACAATCGTGAAATTCAGCCTAACAAAATCATTATGGTTAAGTATAATTCAACCTTATAAAATCGTTTTCTAAGTTGATAACTGCAGTCTATTTGTAACTAATGTGAGATTTGAGATTTTCCTAATACACCTCTCACTTTACGTCCAACATGAGATTTCCCCCCCCCCCCCCCCGAAAGTTTCTTTTTGTTCCCTGTTGCTCTTCGACTGTCTCTTCTTTCTGGGCTTTAGCTACCAACTTTTAGATCTTTCTGTCACACTTCTCTTCCCCTTTACAGTTACACTACTGCCCCATCATCTACGGGAACCAAAGCTGCTCATTCAATATTTCGGGGCTAACCCTTTTTCACTGGAGGTTTGTTATTGCTGGTCTTTCTGATTTGTTTGTAATGTGGATACATGATTCGATTATTTCAGATGGCAGTGACAAGCATAGAAGATTACTCTTGGGTGGATGTAGAATACTTGGAAACATCATTCTCCTATGCTCAAAAAGCTAAGGTGGTGGCTGCCCGCATCAAGGTAGGGTCTCCCTCTGATTGGGTCATCTTCCTCATCCCTACTAACAAGTGGGTGTGTATTAGGTTCAAAGGATATTTTATTCCCTTCTACGTCTACATTTTCTAGAACCTAGGCATCTGGATTCCATTGACCACCCTTGAGAAAGATGTGTTGGATCATCTTTCCGCCCCTTTCACAACTTCACTCACGCATATGGGGTTTTGTGAGGGTCTTCTAGTACTAGTATGAGTATCTGGAAAACATGGGTATAACTTCCACGAACCTCTTCTTTCATCTTTGGAGGTTAATTTTGTCTATAGGGGCGACAATCATGGACTCGTTTTTCTTTGTCGTGCCAAAAATCAGATAGTCTGGGTATATACGGAGAGTTGGAAGTTTTTCAAAGAAGATTACTTTTTGGTTAACCCCTTTCACTCCTTGGTCACACTGAATTATGTGTTATTACGTATCCTTCTGTGGAGTTGGCTACATGTGTCGAATAAAGGGGGCAATTATGGTGCTCGAGCCACTTCACAAATAAGGCTAAAGATTATTCTATTTCATACGAATATCTCACTAACACGGAGAAAGCCATGAAAGAGAATCTTCTTTCCTTCTCTGATTTTGAGATACACTGTTAGTTTATTTCTGAGGCAGGATCTACAGAAGATAGGGGGACTTTTTGGTATTCTCTATACTCTTACTTTATTTATCGCATGTGCAATCGTACCATCCATTACCTTTTGATTTTTGTTTTTGTATGCTCTCAAAAGGAAGGATACATCGATTGCTCATGATGTGCCTGTGCGAGATATTAAAGCTTCTTTGTTTTCCCCGACACCTTTGGAGGGTTAAAGTAAGAAGAATCACGACCGTCCTGCTTCGGTCGGAGCTAGAAAAGATCGGGGTAGGAATGTAGTTCGGGGGAGTCCTCCGAAAAATTCAAAGCAGTATGGATTTGTTCATAATATTCATTTTGTGAATGCTCCTCTCCCACTGCCCCCGCTACTAGCTGCTCGATTTCCCCAGAATGTAGCGGAGATGAAAGATTGTGTATGTTGTATCCCAAAATTTACCCTCCCCTTTTTTTCATTCAATCCTTAACTTGAGAATCACTTACATACCCTCATGCTTCATTCATATGCATTAATTATTCATTCATATCTAGTGGCTGATCATCACGGATTCAAAGTTATTGGCTTGCAAAGCTAGGGTTTTGGTGCATATGAAACCCTAGAGATTTGTCTTCGATATTCATCTGATTATAGGGGATAAAAAATCCTAATGGCTTGACCTTTGAAGGTTGAGTTCAACAAAGTTCCGTCATGGTATTCTCTAAGGGGGTTCAAACCCTAATTTGCTGATGATTTGGTGGTGAGGCTTCATGATTGTTCCGTGGGTCTTATCTTGACCTCTAAACCCTAGTTGGGGATCATGTATGTTGAAGGCTTGGTTGAAAAGCATACTAGTCCATCCAAAGGCTTTGATTGAAAGATGTGTTATGGAAACCCTAATCTCAGATGCTTGAAGGCCTATGCTAATAGGGATTGACTGGGAATCATCTTGGTTTGACTGAAACTGTAGTCCATTTGGGGAAGGCTTCTTCCTAAAATTTTGTCCATCATACCCATATATCTTCCTACTCTTGCAAGATCATGTGTCTTGTTCAGATGGTGTGGATTACTAGTCCTTGGTTCATGGATTCATGCTTGTACCATTACATTGGCTCTTTGGGCTTTGGCTTAATTTTGATCCATCAAGACTTTAAACCATTCCTAGGGCATCATTATGGACTCATTTGTGTTTAACTAAGATTCATGCCAACTTACACAAGCTCATACAAGAAAACCCTAGTTTGAGACCTACTGTTGACTTAGGTCAACTATTGACTTTTTGGTCAACTAGTTGACCAAAGTCAACCACTTTCCATGAGTCATTCTCAAGCCATTCACCTTAAATCCATGACCGTTTCAAAAGCCTTGACTCATTCCAAGATTTGATCATCATTGACTATATTCCATTGAATTTTCTATTCAACATCCAAGATTCATTTCTAAGTTCAAGCTAAGATCATTCCATTTTACACAATTTCATCATAGGCATTGAATTACCAATTTAATATGATTATTCTACAAGTGTCATACCATGATCATTCATTTAATTCAAATCCAATTCTAATTTCCATTTCATGATATATCACTTACTTCCATGTTTCAATCTTTAACATGAACAAAAAGGCAAAGTTACTTTTCATGCCATTCTAAACCATTCACATGAATTAACTATTGTGAACTTGGCATAGTCATAACCAAATTAGCACTCCCATTTTTCAAGTTAATTTCATTCCCATTTACATGTTTCCATTTATAACCAAAACCACAATCTCAAGCCATGACAAACTAAGGCCATTTTCAAAACCTTATGCACATTCATTTGAAGTCATTCTTTAAACCATAAACCATTTCCGTTTTATTACAAACATAAACCATTTTATGAAAAAGTTCTAACCAATTCAATTTACAATTTCATGAACCAACCATGTACATTTCCATACAATTCAAAACCAAATTCCAAATCCAACATTTCTAACAAGATGCTCAAAATGCTTTCCATTTCATGATAAATCCATTTACATTCATACAACTTACAACCATGACAAAAGATCAATTACATTGGAATACCCTAAGTGCAGTCTAAGCTAACAAACCTTAAGCTAACATCAGAATATTCTACTATACATGAGCTCAAAATGGAGAGGGTTACACCATGATACCAATGCAAATGAATGCTGGAACTGAACCAAGGCAGAATGCTGCCATTTCTGCATCATCAGCAACAGGGTCCCTGCAGTGTACAAACCAGCCACCAAGAGTCCATGCCACTATCCTGCAACATCATGGAAAACCAGCAGGTGAAGATGTCTAAGCTTCAAGATGAACATGTCTAAGCATCAAAAACCCACCCAACTCGAGTCCAATGGTGCAAAATTCGTGACCATAGCATCCTGCAAGTCAGCAAACATCGAGCATCATACAGTCAGCATAACTCATGGCCAGAACATGTGGCATAGAAGCTAGCATTGGATTCTTCAGCATACCGGGTCAAAGGCTTCAAGGCCATTAAAACCACACCCTGTCATACCCCAATTTTTTCCGGGTAAGAAAAAAAATCTTTCACTAACATTCACTACCAGATGTTATAAGACATGAATTTTATCTCAAGACATAAGTTCTATCTTAGGGTTTCTCAGCTCTTGGTGACATCAAATCTGCCGTGACATTTTCATCTGTTGAGAGCCTTAAGAAGACATCTGTTGCATTTATCTCTTATTGCTATTACTGAAGCATGGGATGGTATGTGCATTTTGGGACTTTCTTGGTTAACAAGGCCCATTTTTGGTTTATCCATGAGAACTCTTGGTTTTAAAAAGGTCCGTTCACATAAACATGTACATGATTAGTATTGCAAAGTGTGGTTCAAATCTTTTTACATTACTAATCCAAAATCCATTTGATTATTAGTAAGTATTAAGAGACATGATTATTTTTATGATCACTTGTTATTAAGCTCATTTCCACATCCCAAATGTTTATGCCAAAGTCTCGATCCTTCGTAAATATGTAAATTCAAATTGTATTTTTAAACATGTATTTGTTTTAAGCTAAGGTGGATTGTTGGAAAAGACTATGTAGATAGACAATATTTTAAAACTCACTTTGGAATTGTTTCTTTTATGGCTTATGATGCACATTTCATGTTGCTCATTTAAGCTAATAACAAACATAATTAGAAGCAACCATTCGTGAATGTCCATTGGTATTATATTATGGCCCAATCCATGTTCAAATTGAGATAAAGTTTAAACATTTTAAGTGATTAACATAAATAAGATATTGAGATAAAGCTTAAAATGTTTAAAAAAGATTAATTGCATAATTAATTTTTTAATCCAAGTGTTACAAATAATTCCAAAAAGGCCAATGCATAATCAAAAAAGGCTTACATAAATAATCCGAAATTCACATGATAATCCAAAATTCACATAATAATCCAAAAGTTACATAATTAATCCCAAAGTTACATAATACATTATCCAAAAAGTTCTGTTACATCAGAATAAATTTGAAGAGAAATGGAAAATAAGTTGCAAATCCAATACAGCAGTCTGAAGCAGCAAGCTTGCAAAGACTTTTCCAAAACCCCTGTTGAAACTCACAGCGCCCCCAATTCCAACCTAGGCGCAGAACTTCCCTTTCAATCAACATCTATTCACCTTTTTACAAACCTGCAAAATCAACTTAAAGGTTAAAAAGGGCTTATCAAATAAGCACTTATGAAAAACTGAAAAATAATTGATAAAATGAACAGATTAATATTTTGCACAGTGAACCAAAGTGAACACCCAAGGATGCGTTCCGATATCCAATCCAAACAACTCTTAATCCACAGAATAACCATCCCATAAAATCTGGAAAAAAGATAACTTAACAAGTTATCTCAAGAACCTAAACATTCACCATATATATCAACAGAGAACACATTAACAGAGGACATTTTTGAGAATCCAGGAAGAAATTAAAAAATAATCTTTAAACATTTTAACACATAACATTCAAAGAAACCAAGACAGCAAACAACAACAACATTCAAAACAAAAAATAGAGAAAGACAAAGAGCATAAAAAGGAAGAAGGGAGGACTCATCTTAAACGGTGGGGGGACGTCCCCGACGTTTAACTCCAACCAAGTAAAATTTCCGTTCTCATTTAAATCGTTTGTATCATCATCTTCGTCTTTCCACACTGATTGAAACCCCTCTATTAATTTCTTCAAAGCGCGTCTGTAGGGGTTTAAATCTCAAAGTTTAGGGTTAGGGTTTCGACGGATAATGGTTGGTATTTAGGATAGAATGAACTATTAATTATTTAATTAATTAATCATATTATTATTAATTATATTTATAATTTAGATAATTTCTTATTTTTGTGGAATGTGTGTGCATTATTATTTTGTACCTGCTCATTTGTATCAAATCTTGAATGCATATGTATGGTGTGTTATAACTGTGACGAGATTATGTCGATTTAACCGATTTAAAATCATTCGAACCAATTTCAAAAATAAATCACATATTTCTCGATTCAAAGTCGAGCCCATTTTCAAAACACCTTTGTAAGTCGATTACTTGTAAAAGTATCGCCATCAACCTCACATGACTTACTCTTGGGCCTTCTTACAATGAGACCTATTCGGTTTTAATTAATTGATTAGATGAACTATTCACTAAATAAATTCAATTCATTCATAAAATACAAATTTAAAACCTCGATCCAACATCGAGTATTCTTTATTAAGAATTAAAATACCTAATCACAATCAAATACTGTTTCACTTAGGAATAAAAGAGGAAATGGTTTTGAGTTTTCAACTCCTCTCCTCGATTATTTAAACACTAACTCTTGTACTCGATTAATCGAACAATCGTCATTTCTAATCCACCTAAGCACAGATAAATCAAATTCTTTTACGATAATAATTAAAAAGGGAGATGACTTTGAGTCTTCAAATTTTCTCCTCGATTATTTGAGTATAAGTTCTCTTACTTGGTTAGTCAAATAATTTTCGTTCCTTTACAAATCTCCAAACCCCGATTAAATCAAAATATTTTCACAGTAAGCTAAATGAAAAAGGGAGTTGACTTTGAGTTTTCAACTTCACTCCTCAGTTGGTCGAATACGAGTTCTCTTACTCGGTCAGTCGAACAATTGTCATTTTTCTGCAAACATACAACTTAATCAAATCTTTTTCTTAACAAACTATACGAAAAGGGAGATGGTCTTGAGTCTTCAATTCCTCTTCTCAAATGCTTGGATATGAGTTGTCTTATTCATCCATTCGAGCACTTGTCGTTTATTCTAAAATACGTCAACCATACATAAATCTATTTTCATAATCACTCAGATGAAAAAGAAAGCGGTCTAGAGTCTTCTATTCCCTTTTTCGATTATTAGGATACGAGTTATCTTACTCAACTGTCAGAGTAATCGTCATCCATTTAAAATACCTCAACTATTATCAAACTTCTTTTACAATTAAGGATAAAAAGGGAGATGTCTAGAGCTTTCGATTCCTCTCCTCGACTATTAGGATATGAGTTGTCTTACTCGACTATCTGAGTAATCATCATCCAACAAAAAGTATCTTAACACATCAAATCTATCTGTCCTCGCCCTCGTGCGATCAAAACCAATCAACCAAAACATCCAATATATTAATTCAACTTGTCACCTACCGTGTGACCGAAACTCTTTTCAGAAAGAACACCATTTAATCCTTTCTAATGTGCATAACAAACTAGTGCTTAAGCCTCCATTGAGAGTAGACAAGCCAACGTTTGGTCTTTAAGATGCGATCTAAAATTGTTCATTAAAAAACACCAACCAACCGTAGTTCCCCGAACTACGAATGCTCTGACTTCCTTATTGCACTATAAGGATACGTAGGCACGAGATTGCGAGATCTTGGCGAGCACACTAATAAAAAACCTCCCCTTTCCCTTGCTGAGGTTCCCATCAATTTCTATTTTTAATATATTTATAACCCGAAGATAACAAACAAACATAAATTAACACACAAAATGCAAATTAGAACTAAAAGGTTCCCGTTGAGTACAACTGACGTAAGGGGTGCTAATACCTTCCCCTTACGTAATCCACTCCCGAACCCGAATATGATTGCGACGACCATTATTCTATTTTTCAAAGGTTTTATCGATATTTCCCTATTCCTTCATTGGGATAAATAAAGTTCGGTGGCGACTCTGTTCGAACATAATTTTTTCCGCGACCATCGTGAGGGATCGTATTTTTCGAGATGCGACATACCCCTGCATAAATCAGAAGCAAATCAGAAATGGCAAAATTGAGTCCTCACAACATTGTAGAAGGAAATCTATCCATGACAATCCATGGCCCTAACATAATTATGAGAGCTCATCCTTTTCTAGTTAACCAACATAGTTGATTTAAATCAATTGACAAACCATCAAGCTCTACCACTGGCATTTCATCCTAACAAGTTCTAATTCCTTCTAAGCCATAGTCCAATTCATTTTAATTGTAAACATGGTTACAAACATGGCTCGGTGACATTTCAATGGCCATGACAGTTGGAGCATCTTATTAGCAATTCACACTAACAAAGGCAATGAGCATCACCTAACAACAAGTTCCAATTTTTATCAACACTTTAACAATTCAACATTCAATGACACTAACAGTTAATAGTTCAACAAGGAATTAACTTTTTTTCCCTCTTAATTAAATTGAGCTAATTCACATAACTAGTCAGGGTTTGGATAACTAACCTAAATTAGTTCAACTAACAACTAACCTCATAATAGAATTTAATTGAACCTGCCCTAGTTTCCCTCAAACCAACCTAGCATGCCCCATTCTGTTAAAAATGAATCCCTATAAGAATTCATATTTTCCAATCACTGAACAGAGATCACAATTCCAATTTTTGCTCTCACTTTGTTGCTCAATCAATATCTCTCCCTCTTTCACTCAGAGCTCTCCTCAAAACTAAATTGAAGCTTCGCATTGAAGCTTCAAGAAGAGTGAGCTTGACCATTATATCTCTCTCATCTCAACCGTGCCACATAAATTCAGAAGAAGAAGAATTGATTGGAAGAAGAAGTGAAAGCATAAGGAAAAAGATACAAGGTCGTACCTATTGATCAAGTGATTTCCCGCCGTTCAACTCGTCTTCTCCGATTCAACTTTTCACCGGAGTGATCCTAAACTTCGGAGGTAGGTCCTTCCTTACCCTCTCAATGCTCCCATGTTATCATTTTGAAGCTTAACCTGAGGCGACCTAAAACTTTAAAAGTTAAGGCGCTGAGTCTTGAGCATCGCTGTGTAATTTGTGTTTGAGCCTCTAGAGTTCTTGAATTATAGAATTCAATTCATGGTGATGGAGATAGCTTTGCTTGAAATTGAAAGCAAATTCGGTTTGAGGAGGGGAAGACGATCCTGTTGAGGTATCCGACGTGTGTTTTGGTGGCCACCGCCGTCGGAAGTGATTTCTGGCGTGGTGGCCTGCGGTGGTCCGTGACGGCCTTTTATCGGAGAAGGTGGTCAGCGAGGGTGCACAGCTGAAGGCAATTCGAATTTAATTGAGAGGGTGCATATGGACTCTCTTTTGGTTCAGGCAATGACTGGTTTCTCTGGGCTTACACTTTGGGCCCAACCAACATTTTCCTTCAGCATCACCCCAGCGAATCCATTCACCCATATTGTTGTACACCTTGGACTTTTTTTATTTGTTTGCAGAAAAGTTATGGGCCTAAGGCCCCTTCGTTGAACACACTTGCCATTCCAGAATTTGCACCCCCTTTGTTATTTGGTTAATGCCATTTTAATTCTAATTTTAGCTTAATTGAGATTATTGTTTTTTGATCATGTTTAATTAGGTTATTTAAATTTTTTTATTAGGTTCTTAGAAATTTAATTAGACTTTTAGGAGTTAATTAGAATTTAGGAAATTAGTTTAATTTAATTAGAGCAAATTAGGATTAATTAGTTTCTAATTGTTTTTTTAGAATTTAGTTTAGTTTCTAACAATTAGGTTAAAATCAATTTTAGGACTTAATCAAGTTTTAGATTCTAGTTAGAATTTTAAATAGAATTTAATTTTTGTTCCTAATTGATATTCCATGTGGAATGACCATTTTATCCTTAGGGGTTATTTTTGTCATTTTAGGCATAAATGCATGTTCCTTTAGGACTAAAATTTTGACTTAGAATATTAGCTAGTTTAATCAATTTGTTCATGGAATATCTGACTCACATGACATGCTCCCTTGGGAATAGCTTGCGAATAATTTTAACCCTTAGATTAGGCTAATCACAATTTTCAAGTTAATTCAAACCCTTAGTTTCAAGTTGATCAAAATCAATTTTGATCAACTAAATCCTTTGATGTATAATCTCACAGTCCAATCAAGTGATCAAAAGTCCCTTGATCACTTGATATGACTAATTCTAATGTTGTGGATCTCCAAGCTTCAAGTCCAGACTCTCATGCAAGGCATCCCAGTCAAATCAAGCATCGAATTATACAAGATACATCAAAGGTCAACACTTGGCAATCACAATTCAAATTGTATGCCATGAGCCTTAAGTAATGAGGAATGATGAGACAGAGTTTCTCCTATCCTTGTCTAGAGTGACTTTGTGTACAGGGTGTAGGCCCTAGCTATTCAAAGTATTCTCCTTCATTCATAGAGTTTAATACAATGTGAATCAAACAAAGTACCAAGTCTTCTTCACATAAAACAACATCAACTTAAGGATCAACAATGGGGACTCTTCCCCAACAACTTGTCAGTTATGATAAAAAACACATGCCATGAGCCTTAAGTAATGAGGAATGATGAGACAGAGTTTCTCCTACCCTTGTCTAGAGTGACTTTAAGTACGGGGCATAGGCCCTAGCTATTCATAGCATTCGCCCTCATTCGTAGACTTTAGTGTGCTTCTTATCAAACAACTGTTAAACACTCTCCATATTCCATTATCAATCAATAATTTCTTTGCCTCAATCATCCTGCTGCCAACCTTAATGGGTTGAACTACGAAAGCTTCGACTTTCTCATCGCACAATGAGAATACGTAGGCAGGAGAGTTCAGATTCTCCACGAGCTACCTTATTTATTAATCCTACCTTATTTATTGATCATATACTATTCATTTATTCCTTCGATCAATACCATCTTTTGAGATCAAATATATTTTTCCTTTAGATTCCATAATCAATGCCTTCCTTTGAACCGAGAGATGTTTGTCTTGATGTCAAACACTTAATTCTCTGTTATTTGGTTGGAATCATAATTCTTTAGATTGTGGACACTTTGTATACTTAAATATTGTACTGTTTGTGAATTTATTTTTTAATGATGAAAACTGTTTTTTTATGGGAAAAATAAAAAATTAATGATGGAATGAGTGAGTTCTATTTTACTATTTGAGTATGTAAGTTGAATTATGGTTAAGGTGGATTCTTTTCACTGGATGTATTTTTATGAAACAAACTTTTTTTTCTTCCTTGTTATATGAATTTAATATATTTTTTGTAGTGACAATTTAATATATTTTATTAAGAATTTATAAGATAATATTGAATATAGTAGTAGTGACAATAATATATGTTAACCCCCGTAAGATAGTAAGATATATACTAATAATTGAGTGAAAAAAAGGTCATCTTTTAATCAACAAATAAGACCAAACATACCTAGTTTATTGAAGAGAACACTACTATAAAATATATTTATCGTAACATATTATTACTTCGGCTAATCAACCAACCAAAGTAATAGCTCTTATTTATGTGTTTGCATTTTATTTATTATTTAAGACACATTTCACTATGGTCCATACTTATAACCGTGGTGATATGTTAAGGCTTACGGACTTCGAATCCCAGCACTAACGATTTTTCTTTTTTTGGGTTATAAAATGGTTATGTCACGTTAATCTTATATTTATATTAAAAATATAAGACTTTTCACCACTATCTAAAATAGAAACCGCTGTGAAATGTACATACATTTCATCACAGTCCATTTTATCAACCATGGTGAAAAGTATAAGCTATATTTAAGAGAATGTTATGTCGTTCACGAGAGAACAACCGTTTTTCTCATAAAAGATCATAACATCTCTCTCACACCTTATCCTAATTTCCATGAATGTTTGCATACCATTTCTTCACAAAACTCCAATGATTATTCTTCAACTCTTATGGATTAAGGAAATGTGTTACACAAAACTCATGTCTTTTGCTTCCTCTTCACATTTTAGCTATGTGAGAAGTTTATACATTTTATGTTATGAGTTGTGATATTTTTGATGTTTTGACGTTTCGCTTTGTATGTTGTTGATGCTTTTGTTTTTGTTGATAAAAGTTGTATGTTATTGTTAATGTGTGTTGTTGTTGATAAAAGTTGTACCTTGTAGTTAAGGTATATTTTTGTTGATAAAAGTTGTATGTTGTTGATGATTTTGTTTTTGTTGATAAAAGTTGTATGTTATTGTTAAAGGTAAGTTATTGTGAATGTTGTATCGTTAATGTTTGTTAAAGTAATGCGTTGTAAATGTTTGTGTCATATTTGATGTTTTTGTTATTTTTATGATATACCTTGTAAATTGCAGTTTTCATTACGTTAAATCAACATGTCATAGAAGATGATTTTATTATGTCATATGTGGTTTGAATGTTTTATCAATTCGTCACTAACTAAATAACCTTTCTAATTGAATAAAAACTAATAATATAAAAATTCAGTTATGTTAGAAAGCAACTTACATTGATCGATTTTTATGAGCTTTCTTCCTTTCATTCGACCTATCTCCCTCTTTGAGAGTTATAATTTGGTTTAATTCTTATATATCTTGAATCAACACTTAATTATTTACTAGCTCAATGGACTAGTAGAGAATGAAGTGTTGGTTGAAGAGTTACATGCTTTGAGCCTAATTCTAACCCTCAAAAAGCGAGATACAAAGAATGAAAGGAAGAAAGCTAGAAAAATATTGATTATTGTAACTTGTTATTCTAACATAACTTAATTTGCCAAATTATTAATTTATAGGTCAGATTGAAATGTTAAATATTTAGTGAGCAGTTTGTGAAATAAGCATTCCACATAAGTTATAATAAACTCAAATGAACATATCATCACGGTTGAAAGATACAACTGTAGTGAAAAGTTATGCATTAGGTCTTTTACTACGGTTGGAAGGACATACCATGATGAAAAATTGAGAAATCTCACAAAACTCTAGAGCTAAGTATCAAACCTTTAACCTTCACATTTTAATTCGTTTGCTTTATACAATTGTACACGACTATAAAAAACATATTTTACCTCGGGCGCGAAGGAGATTTTACCTCAGTTACACAAGCGATGTAACGAATGCGTCATGAAAACTTGTCATTTTACCCCTCAATTTCTGATTAATCGAGAGGATAGTTAAAATGGTCATTAGTTCGATCTTCAATAAGAATATTTTTATATCTTCAAACCTAGTGCTACATACCTCTCTGTTTCAGTCAAAAACCGAAGGCATATATTATATATATATATATATATAATATATATATATATAATATATATATATATATATATATATATTATATATATATATATATATATATATATATATATATATTACATTGTTTACACAAAATATTAAATTACATCGTTTATAAATATCCATTTTTTTATTAAAATACAAAATTTCTTTTGTTACATTATTTTGGTTTCAATCTACAAGTACAAATTTTTGACAAATCTGATTTATCTTCACCGGTGTTATTCTTAGAGAAAAACAAATCCAGATTTTATTGCATACCCATTTTTTTCAAGTTCAATGGTTTTGCACACTTTCAATTTCTGATTTAACATAAAATAGGTTAGAGACGTAATTTAAAATTTCAATTAAAAGATAAGATATTATGCAAGAACAACAACCTAGAAACAATTATTTTTCTAGACTTGCAATCCATCCCAGAGATTTGTTCCACGTTTCTAATTGCTTTTCATGGAAAATGCTTTCATTATCAATATTTGAGTTTTATAAGATAACGTTTAAGATATGATATATAATGGTGGTGTCCACATTCTTATTGGATGTAGAAGATTTTGTGTGGATTGATATGTTGGCAATATGATGAGCATCGTCATTGTATGAATGTAGGGCAAATATTCGTTGCAGATAAATAGAGAAATTATACCCCTCGGTTCTTTTATAAAACTAAGGAAAAATGTTATTTCTTTTTTAATTAAAAAATAAAATAAAACAAAGATTTTTCCTCAATTTTATAAAAGAACCGAGGTAATATATCCTTTTTCAATCTTTTACCATTCACTACTTTCTTTTATGTTGCAATATTCAAACAAAAGACTATATTCAAAATAAAATTTTCAAGATCTTGTATTGTGAAACAACAACATGGCTTGCAATTTAAAGTATGTTTACGAATAAATTTATCAATATTATCAATCGAAAAAAGCAATAAATTATGAAGTGCTTTCTTTGTTTGACAACATATGAAGGTTGCCAAAATATAACAATGGTGTTGCAAAAGGTGGAAACAACTACACAACAACAAAAACACCATTATGTGAGATAGATTGCAAGAGCAGAAAAAATATTTTGTTCAAGGTT